>NC_091454.1:214121306-214208806 GCF_027789765.1 Dendropsophus ebraccatus | reverse complement strand
GACTCTTCCTGGAGCTGCTGCTCCACCAAACTAGGTAATTTGGGAGAAGGACTGAGGTAAGAGAGGGGACCAAGAACCCAATGGTCTCTCTGGCTGAGCGTCAGAGCTCCTGTGTGCAGATGGGAGAAACCTCTGGAATGTCATCACTGTATAGTCTCCATCTATCTGAGCTTTATGGCAGAGCGTCCTCTCCTCAGTAATAGAGTGAGGAGGAGAACAGGCCCATCACCTGCCCCATACCATCCCTACAGTAAGACTACTGCCCATCACCTGCCCCATACCATCCCTACAGTGAGGAGGAGACCACTGCCCATCACCTGCCCCCATACCATCCCTACAGTGAGGAGGAGACCGGGCCCATCACCTGCCCCATACCATCCCTACAGTGGGGAGGAGACCGGGCCCATCACCTGCCCCATACCATCCCTACAGTGAGGAGGAGACCACTGCCCATCACCTGCCCCATACCATCCCTACAGTGAGGAGGAGACCACTGCCCATCACCTGCCCCCATACCATCCCTACAGTGAGGAGGAGACCGGCCCATCACCTGCCCCCATACCATCCCTACAGTGAGGAGGAGACCACTGCCCATCACCTGCCCCCATACCATCCCTACAGTGAGGAGGAGACCACTGCCCATCACCTGCCCCATACCATCCCTACAGTGAGGAGGAGACCACTGCCCATCACCTGCCCCCATACCATCCCTACAGTGAGGAGGAGACCACTGCCATCACCTGCCCCATACCATCCCTACAGTGGGGAGGAGACCGGGCCCATCACCTGCCCCATACCATCCCTACAGTGAGGAGGAGACCACTGCCCATCACCTGCCCCATACCATCCCTACAGTGAGGAGGAGACCACTGCCCATCACCTGCCCCATACCATCCCTACAGTGGGGAGGGGACGGGGCCCATCACCTGCCCCATACTATCCCTACAGTGGGGAGGAGACCGGGCCCATCACCTGCCCCATACCATCCCTACAGTGAGGAGGAGACCACTGCCCATCACCTACCCCATACCATCCCTACAGTGAGGAGGAGACCACTGCCTATCACCTGCCCCCATACCATCCCTACAGTGAGGAGGAGACCACTGCCCATCACCTGCCCCATACCATCCCTACAGTGAGGAGGAGACCACTGCCTATCACCTGCCCCCATACCATCCCTACAGTGAGGAGGAGACCACTGCCCATCACCTGCCCCCATACCATCCCTACAGTGAGGAGGAGACCACTGCCCATCACCTACCCCATACCATCCCTACAGTGAGGAGGAGACCACTGCCCATCACCTACCCCATACCATCCCTACAGTGAGGAGGAGACCGGGCCCATCACCTGTCCCATACCATCCCTACAGTGAGGAGGAGACCAGGCACTGCCCATCACCTGCCCCCATACCATCCCTACAGTGAGGAGGAGACCACTGCCCATCACCTGCCCCCATACCATCCCTACAGTGAGGAGGAGACCAGGCCCTGCCCATCACCTGCCCCATACCATCCCTACAGTGAGGAGGAGACCACTGCCCATCACCTGCCCCCATACCATCCCTACAGTGAGGAGGAGACCAGGATCATCACCTGCCCCATACCATCCCTACAGTGAGGAGGAGACCAGGATCATCACCTGCCCCATACCATCCCTACAGTGAGGAGGAGACCACTGCCCATCACCTGCCCCATACCATTCCTACAGTGAGGAGGCCGGGCACTGCCAACACCTGCCCCATAACATCCCTACAGTGAGGAGGAGACCGGGCCCATCTCCTGCCCCATACCATCCCTACAGTGAGGAGGAGACCACTGCCCATCACCTGCCCCCATACCATCCCTACAGTGAGGAGGAGACCACTGCCCATCACCTGCCCCCATACCATCCCTACAGTGAGGAGGAGACCACTGCCCATCACCTGCCCCATACCATCCCTACAGTGAGGAGGAGACCACTGCCATCACCTGCCCCATACCATCCCTACAGTGAGGAGGAGACCACTGCCCATCACCTGCCCCATACCATCCCTACAGTGAGGAGGAGACCACTGCCCATCACCTGCCCCCATACCATCCCTACAGTGAGGAGGAGACCACTGCCCATCACCTGCCCCCATACCATCCCTACAGTGAGGAGGAGACCACTGCCCATCACCTGCCCCATACCATCCCTACAGTGAGGAGGAGACGGGGCCCATCACCTGCCCCCATACCATCCCTACAGTGAGGAGGAGACCGGGCCCATCTCCTGCCCCATACCATCCCTACATTGTGGAGGAGGCCGGGCACTGCCATCACCTGCCCCATACCGTCCCTACAGTGAGGAGGAGACCACTGCCCATCACCTGCCCCCATACCATCCCTACAGTGAGAAGGAGACCGGCCCATCACCTGCCCCCATACCATCCCTACAGTGAGGAGGAGACCACTGCCATCACCTGCCCCATACCATCCCTACAGTGAGGAGGAGACCACTGCCCATCACCTGCCCCATACCATCCCTACAGTGAGGAGGAGACCACTGCCCATCACCTGCCCCATACCATCCCTACAGTGAGGAGGAGACCACTGCCCATCACCTGCCCCATACCATTCCTACAGTGAGGAGGAGACCACTGCCCATCACCTGCCCCATACCATCCCTACAGTGAGGAGGAGACCGGGCCCATCACCTGCCCCATACCATCCTTACAGTGAGGAGGAGACCGGGCCCATCACCTGCCCCCATACCATCCCTACAGTGAGGAGGAGACGGGGCCCATCACCTGCCCCCATACCATCCCTACATTGTGGAGGAGGCCGGGCACTGCCATCACCTGCCCCATACTGTCCCTACAGTGAGGAGGAGACCACTGCCCATCTCACCTGCCCCCATACCATCCCTACAGTGAGAAGGAGACCGGCCCATCACCTGCCCCCATACCATCCCTACAGTGAGGAGGAGACCACTGCCCATCACCTGCCCCATACCATCCCTACAGTGAGGAGGAGACCACTGCCATCACCTGCCCCATACCATCCCTACAGTGAGGAGGAGACCGGGCCCATCACCTGCCCCATACCATCCCTACAGTGAGGAGGAGACCACTGCCCATCACCTGCCCCCATACCATCCCTACAGTGAGGAGGAGACCGGGCACTGCCCATCACCTGCCCCCATACCATCCCTACAGTGAGGAGGAGACCACTGCCCATCACCTGCCCCATACCATCCCTACAGTGAGGAGGAGACCACTGCCCATCACCTGCCCCCATACCATCTCTACAGTGAGGAGGAGACCACTGCCCATCACCTGCCCCATACCATCCCTACAGTGAGGAGGAGACCACTGCCCATCACCTGCCCCATACCATCCCTACAGTGAGGAGGAGACCACTGCCCATCACCTGCCCCCATACCATCCCTACAGTGAGGAGGAGACCAGGCACTGCCCATCACCTGCCCCATACCATCCCTAAAGTGAGGAGGAGACCACTGCCCATCACCTGCCCCATACCATCCCTACAGTGAGGAGGAGACCACTGCCCATCACCTGCCCCCATACCATCCCTACAGTGAGGAGGAGACCACTGCCCATTACCTGCCCCCATACCATCCCTACAGTGAGGCCTGGTGAGGGCGTCATTATGTTGGGGAGAGGGAGACTGGTCAGGGTGCAGGGAAACCCGATTGAGAATATTCTTACTGATCACCTGATCCCGAGCGCTCTGGACCTCAGACTGAATGAAGGTTCATCTCCCAACAAGACAATGACCCTAAGCACAAAGCCAGGAGAGCACAGGAGCGGCTTAGGGACCACTCTGTACCAGCTGTAGTATAACATGATGCGGGTAACACAGGGCACATAAGCTGCTTATTAATAGAAGCTGCGTCTGATGAAAATATTGTTGTTTGCTTCACTTCTCCCTTATGACACATTCAGCGCCTCTCAGTTTATGGTGTTATCTGGCACGAAGCGCACACCCACGAGCATGCAGCTGATTACGAGGGAGAACAACGTCATTGTATAAGAAGATAGCACCGAGCCAGCACTGCACCCACCAGCTAACGATGCAGCAGAGCGGAGAGCGCCCCATGTGCGTGATAGGGACTAATATAGGAGAGAACCATTATGTCCTAATAACAAACCTGGCATTCACATCTATATGGCCTCTTAAAGGGCAAGAAAGTATAAGAGGAGGCTGAAAATCTGGATCACTGCAATAAGATGATAGAGGGGTAATAAGAGGATCAGGAGCCGGGTAACTGTAATAAGATGTTACAGGGTAATAAGAGGATCAGGAGCCGGGTAACTGTAATAAGATGTTACAGGGTTAATAAGAGGATCAGGAGCCGGGGTACTGTAATAAGATGTTAGTGTAATAAGAGGATCAGGAGCCGGGTTACTGTAATAAGATGTTACAGGGGTAATAAGAGGACCAGGAGCCGGGTTACTGTAATAAGATGTTACAGGGGTAATAAGAGGATCAGGAGCCGGGTTACTGTAATAAGATGTTACAGGGTAATAAGAGGATCAGGAGCCGGGTTACTGTAAGATGATGCTGTAGGGTGATGCTAGGCTCTGGTCTCCTGGTAATATGATGCTCAGCTGTGTTCGTCCTCCTCTCTCGCACTCGGTGACCTCGCGGTGTCTGTAGTTGGGCAATCGTACGGTGTTGTAATCACTCATAAGGCCGTTTCCTTTGAAGATCAGGGAGATCACACCCGCCTTGTAGGCAGGAAGCTATGTCTGGAAACTTAAGGATCATTGAGTTCATATTGTGCCATGAGGTCTGTCTGTACACATCCCACACTATACACTGTATATACACCAGAGGGAACTTGCTTGGATCCCGATTCCCACCAGGTAGGGTGTAGTCATTAACCCTTTTCCGATCACATCTATACACTATAGAGAATACTTTGATGATGATGATGGGCATCCCCTCTTTTCTCTATGGGGAGATGACTGTGAGGGAAGCTCTTACCCTCTAAATGGAGATGGGTATAGAACCATTAGAGATGATCGCACCTTCTGCATGCTCCAGTCTGATCCTTCAGCGTGTGAAATACCGATGCCTGAAGAAGTTGGAGCTATAGACTGTATCCATGTTCTCCTGGATGACTCCCTAGGGCTGCATCTGACTGCTTGCTGGCCTACCCTCATTCCTTACACAGGGGGTTCAGACAGTACAGTCCCTCCATTATATACATGGACTATAGATTGTATCTCAGTCACCCATAAGCCACTGTTAGAGGGAACTGGCCATGTCTCTTATAGGGATGAGCAAACTCATAGTAAGGACAAAGTGAAGTGCTCCGCTAGGATCGCTTCAAGTTCAGTCTGTGCCGCTCTGCTCTGGGTGCGGGGAAAAGCTGGATCCAGTCCTGGGAAACTGGAACAGAATTGGATCCAGCTTTTCCCAGCACCCGAAGCGGCATGGACTGGACTTCAAAGCCACAGCCGATCCTAGCAAAGCAATTAGCTTTCTTTCTGCCGTAAATTCGCTCATCCGCAAATTACGATAGGAAATGTATAGGACTTATTTTACAGCTTAAAATAAATTTTTAAAAAAGTGCTTAAAATTGTTTTAGTCTGACCCTTATAACACTTATTTTTTTATCTATGGGGCTTTGATGATCTGTAGTTTTTATTGATGCCACACTTGCATATATGCGACTTTTTGATCACTTTTTTTTACGCATTGACAGTGGCATTTGAATGGTTAAGCAGCCAGCCTGGAGAATCAGTAGTAGCGGCAGCCCCCAGCTACTGCTAGCCACTCAGTATAGAGGGGTCACGTCATGTCCCCTCTATACCTTCTTACTGACACAAACTTGCCCTACAGTGCCACCTACTGGAAGCAGCTTCCCCTACAACTAATATCCGACCCTTAACCCCTAGACGACCCTGGACGCAGTTACGCCATGGAAGTCTGTCACCAGAGGACCCTGGACGTAACTGTACGTTCTGGGTGTTTCTCCTGCTATGAAGCGCGCTCTGGAGCGGAGCGCACTTCATAGGAGGTGGGGGCCGGCTGCAGTGAGCAGCCGGCACCTCAGCGTAATGACAGGCTGCAGCGATCGCGCTGCAGCGTGTCATTAATTCCTTAAACACTGCGATCGTTTAAGTGTAAGTGACAGGGGGAGTCCCCTGACACTTACCGATCGGGACCCCCACAGTGTGACTGCGGGGGTCCCGATCGCTGTATCGGACCGCCGGAGGTCTCTTACCTTCCTCCGTGCGGTCCGATCGGCGATCTGGTCACTGAGCCTGCACCGACAACACTGATCAATGCTATGCCTATAGCATAGCAGTGATCAGTGTGAATAATCACACTAATGTATGTAAAAGTCCCCCACACATTTACACTTCAAGTGAAAAAAAAAAAAAAAAAAGGTAAACACCAATACACTACCCCAAAGCCCCCCCCCCAATAAAAGTTTAAATCACTCACCTTTCCAATTATATAATTAAAACATAAGTAAATAAACATAATATACCGTAGCGTGCGTAATTGTCCGATCTATTAAAATATAACAAGAGTCATGTGAACGGCGTAGACGAAGAGGGAAAAAAGTGCGCGGATTACCGATTTTATGTTAAATTATATATAAAAAAATTAATAAAAAGTGATCAACGTCCGATCTTCACAAATATGGTATTAATAAAAACTAGAGATCATGGTGGAAAAAATGACACCCCATACAGCCCATAGGTGAAAAAAATAAAACTGTTATAAGCGTCACAATAGGCCCATTTTATTAATGTATAATTGCCAAAAAAAGGATTTCATTAAAAAAATATATATAACATTAGAGAATCTGTGTAACCTGCATATGGTTGTGTTCTGACTGACCTATAGAATAATAGTATAATGTCGCTGTTACCATATAGTGCATTACGTAGACACAGGAACCCCCCAAACGTTACCATATTGCATTCTTTCTTACGATTTCACCAATTTGAATCTTCATAAATAATATATTTGTGATTCCATCATACATGTTATGGTAAAATGAAAGGCGCCATTACAAAGTACAACTATTCCTGTAACAAACAAGCCCCCACACGGCCTTGTAGATAGAAAACTGAGAGTGCTAGAGCTCTTAGAAGGGGAGGAGGGAAAAACAAAAAGATCAAAATTTGTGCGGTCCACTGGGTCATTCTGGGCCTGGTCCTCAAAGGGTAAAAGGGACACTCCAGGCATTTTTTTTATTTTGCTGGGGCTGCACAGACAATAAGCCTTATCTCATCTAGAGCGCCAGCTCAGCCAATCACGGACTAAGGTGGCACTGAGCTGCGGCCACCAATTGGCCGAAGCGGCTGTCGCTGCCAAGACACATCCACCTCAGAATTAGCAGACGGGGCAATTAGTGGGGGACCCAAAGACATAAAAGGAGGACCCCAGCTATATATCAATACATATGAATGGCCGGAGTACAGCTTTAATAAAGGGGTCCAGGATTAGGAAAGCATGTCTGATAAATTTAGCACCACCTCACCTTCGGCCTGGATCCTTTTTATTATTCCATCTTTTTTTTTTTTTTAAAACCTTTATTTATCGATTTTCAGAACAGCAGAACAGACAACCACACAGAGCATATTTACATCATCGGTGTACATTTCGCGTAACTCAGGATGATAAATGCAGGCCATATGTACGCAACACTAATAGGGTGTTGACACCGACAAACCGGGGATAAAAAGACAAATAACGGTGAGAAAATGAACAACTAACTGAGGACAAACAACCCATCCACTCACACACACAGAACCATTCATACACGGCACTTCCCCCCCCACCCCGCGAGACCCCCTGAAAGGACCCGACATACCAATAGAGCCTTAATTGGGCCTTACATTAGTCTCTTCCAGCGATATCCAGTGGATCCATATTTTTTTGAACTTTTTTGGGCACTTCCTGCTCTCATACAAAGCTTTGTACAGTGGAACATACGAGTTGACTAATCGTATCCATCTAGTCAAGGACGGAACATCTGGGCTCTTCCATTCCATTATAATGACTTTGCGGGCACAAAACAGAAGGAAGCGAATGAATAGTCGATAATATTTGCTGTGTGTCACTTCATTGATGAGACCCAGCAAACAAACCTCTGGAGAGCAGATATGCGGAAATTCAAAATGGTCAGCCATAAAGGCCATAACTTCCCTCCAGAAGGGCATAACTCTCGGGCAGTCCCAGAGCGCATGCAAAAATGTTCCCATTGACCCCTGGCATCGGAAGCAAACAGCTGAGGTCATAACACCCATCTTGCATAGCCGCTCAGGGGTATAGTATAATCTGAGCAGAAACCGAAACTGTATGAGCACATCTCTAGAACTCACAACTGTGGGATAGAAAGTGGCCTCCACCTCCTTCCAGCGAGCAGCCGTCAGGGTCGGTATGTCCTGCACCCACAGCTCAAGGGCTCTGGCAAAGGGTGAGGAACCCTCTGATTGCAACAATTGATAAGCTTGTGTCAGTGGCTTAGGCAGGTCTGTAGCGCCCAAGAGGAGCTCCGGCTCAGAGAAGGCCAAGGGAAGCCTGAGTGAGTTAAATTGCGATTTAACCGCATGTCGCAGTTGAAGATAGTGAAAGAAGGCCGACTGCGGTACACCATAGGCAGACTTCATCTGGTCAAATGATAAAAACATATGCGATTCAGAGAACAGGTGCGATAGGAATTTCACACCATGTTTACCCCACAGGACAGAGCCGGGGAGCGACAGCAAGTGCGGCAAATGAGGATTAAGCCACAAGGGCATTCTAGGGGAGAATTTATCATTAGGCTTCATCTTGTGGGTCACAGACCATACCCTTGCCACGGTCAGAATTGGGGTTACATACGAGGAGGAGGGAGTATAGCGATAGAGGGCATTCGTGAGCCCTTCATAAGAACCCATCAGCGCCCCTGCCACATTCACCGCAGGATTCCTTAGATCCAGGTCCAGCCACCAATTTGCATATACAAGCTGGGATGCTAGGAAGTAATTTCGGAGATTAGGAGCAGCCAACCCCCCCTGACGCTTGGACGCCTGCAGTGCAGCTAGCTTAATTCGCGGGGGTTTCCCCTGCCAATAAAATGATCTCAACATTCCCTCAACACGCCCAAAGAAGGCGCGGCCTGGGAAAGAGGGAGACGCATGGAATAAGTAAATAAATTTAGGCAGATATATCATTTTAAAGATATTAATTCTCCCCATCAGAGATAGGGGCAAAGAAGACCAGGCTTTGAGACGAGCCTCGGTGGTGGTCACCAGAGGTTCCAGGTTCAGAGGGATGTAACTCTTAAGGGACGCAGTGACCTCAACCCCCAAATATCTAAACCGCTGAACCACCTGCAGAGGGACAGGAAGCGAGGACACGCTGGTATACGTAGCCGAGAGAGGGAGCAAGGAGGATTTAGACCAATTGACCCTTAGGCCTGATACAGCACCAAAGGAGTCAAGGATGGTGAGCAAGTTCCTTAAGGAAGAGTCAATATCAGCCAGATACACCAGCGTGTCGTCCGCATACATAGACACCTTCTCCACCAGAGCGCCCCTCGCAATGCCACAGACCGAGGGGGAGACCCGGATGGCCGCCGCCAAAGGCTCCATCGCTAGAGCAAAGAGAAAGGGGGAGAGAGGGCACCCCTGTCTCGTCCCACGCTCCAGGGGAAAGGGCACAGAGATATCCAAGTTAGTACGGATACGAGCCAGCGGAGCAGTATACAGCAAACGAACCCAGGCAACGAATCCAGGACCAAAGCGGAGACCCGCCAGGAGAGCCCACAGGTATGGCCATTCCACCGAGTCAAATGCTTTGTATATATCAAGGCTAAGGACAAAGCCAGGAGATACATCAGCACTGGCAGCAGCTATGTTCAGGTGGAGGCGCTGGATGTTAATATCTGTGGCCCGGCCCGGCATGAACCCAGTCTGGTCCGGATGGACTACAGAGGTGATAACAGTAACCAAGCGGGTTGCCAGAATTTTGGCCAGAATTTTCGCGTCGAAGTTTAGTAAGGAAATGGGACGGTATGAGTCAGGCATCCTGGCATCTTTACCCGGTTTTAATAAAAGAACAATGAGGGCCTCCCTAAGGGAGTCCGAGAGTGTACCTGAGTCAAGGGCACCCTGAAATAGGGAGAGTAGCCGAGGGGCCAGCAGCTCCCCGTTGAGCTGGTACCAGTCTCCTACAAGCCCATCTAGCCCAGGGGTCTTACCCGGTGGCATTGCTTTAATAGCTTCCACTATCTCCTCCACCGTGATGGGAGAGTCCAAGAGCCCCGCCTGGGAATCTGTAAGAGGTGTTAGGGGGAGGTCTACGAGAAACCTTTCAATGTCCCAAGGTGTCAGCGTGTAATTAGAAGAGTATAGATCCTTATAGAAGTCGAAGAAAACTGCGTTGACGTCTACAGGATTAGTGACCCCATTCCCACTGGAGTCTAGCACTAACGGAATAGAGGTAAGAGGCCGCTCATTCCTGGCTAGGTAGGCCAGTAGCCTGCCGTTTTTATCCCCGAACTCAAATATAGAAGCTTCTCTGGCAAGCAATTTCCTGTCCGCCCGCTCCTTTTGAACCACCACCAGAGCCCTCTGTTTTTTAGCCCACACTCTATAGTTATCATCCGAAGGGTCAGAGGCAAGACGCGCCTCTGCCTGCAACATTTCCATGCTCAGCGTCTCCTCTCTCTCCCGACATCGCGCCCGCAGACTTTTGACACTGGTGACGAAGGCACCCCGGATGGTAGCTTTATACGCATCCCAGCGTATCAAAGGATCAGGGTAATCAGAATTGTGCTCCCAATAACTAGTGTGCGCAGAATGCAGTGCGTCCTGCACATCGGGGGAGCTCAACCAACCAGGGTGCATCCGCCACACTATCAAGGAAGGGTGAGATTGCAAGCGCACAGAGAGAATGACAGCAGAGTGGTCTGAGATCCCCCGAGCAGTATACTCAATAGAGTGGATAAACGGCAAAAGATCAGGGGATACCAGAGCGAGATCTATTCTAGAAAAGGACTTATGCACTGAGGAATAAAATGAATACCTGGTATCCATCGGGTATTTCCAGCGCCAAACGTCAGTGAGGTTGAGGGCCGAACTCCATGACAAGAAATGCGAGGACGCCGCATCCACCCCACTGGACCTATCTAAGTGAGGATGAAGAACAGCATTAAAGTCGCCTATGTATACGACTGGATCTGGAGGAAAGGAGGCCAGCTTCCCTGAGATGTGCTCAAGTAAAGAAACAGAGAAGGGGGGGGGAACATAGACACTAACAAGAGTAAAGGACAGAGAGTTATATCTACAGTGAATAATGACATAGCGGCCAAAATGATCACAGGCCACTTGGGTGACATTGAGAGGCAAAGCCTTAGATAGCAGGACTGAGACCCCCCTGGCATATGTGGAGTAGGTAGCATGATAACCACTAGCTATCCAGGCTTTCTTGAGGGCCAAGACCTTCTGGCCTGTGAGATGAGTCTCGGAGAGACACACTATGTGGGGAGCATGTTTCTTAATAAAATCAAAGCATAAGGCACGTTTATGTTTGGAGTTGAGCCCCCTCACATTCCAACTAAAAATTTTTAGAGTGGCCATAACAAGGGAACGTAAGAGATACTATACGGGTATAGAAACCAGAAAATCCACGATAACAGTGCCCACAGGGAGGGAAGAAAGGCCCACCATACAATCACACAAGCACACAACAAACACATAAGCAAAACAGTAAACATCCTCAACTACGTTAAAATAGACTAGCGGAGTACTAATCTATAAAACTGTAGGAAATAACACCCTGTCTAACACTAAAACTTGTGCAGACCTAGACCCTAAACTACTAAACCCCCTGGGGGCGAGGTCACTGCCCTAACTAAACCTAAAGCTAACAGTAGTTACTCATTTACAGTACAACACACCGTAAAAGGGAAAAAAGAAAAATTAGTAGCTGTTTGGAACATTATAAGACTCCAATAACATTCCCTGGCAAGGAGTGCCATGTCAGAACCAGCATACAGATACATGAAAATTGTAAGGGATAACAACACATTAGCGATGGTGTCCCAGAAGACTGCCCAGAGACAGGCAACTATTGGATGTATTGCCACAGAACTGGATGTGTTCAGTCAGCCGCCCGATCAGCAGCTCCCGGGGGAACAGGTGGGGCAGACTCAGCCCACCGCAGCGCCTCAGTCGGTGAAGTGAAGAATCTTGTGTTTCCACCATCAATGACCCGCAGTCTGGCCGGGTAGAGCATGGCATATTTGTATCCTTTCGCCCGCAATTTCACCCTGACCTCTGTGAACTGAGTGCGCGTTTTGCGTAGGTCCACCGAGAAATCCGGATAGAAAGACACTCTAGAATTGTCCACCCTAACTTCTCCTTTTATGCGAACCGCCCGGAGCACCGCATCCCTGTCTCGGAAGTGAAGAAAACGGGCCAGAAACGGGCGAGGAGGAGCTCCAGGAGGAGGAGCTCTAGCCGGGACCCTGTGTGCCCTTTCAACAGTGAAGTAGTCAGAGAACGTATCCTCCGGAAGTATATCTTTCAGCCACGTTTCAACAAAACGAACAGGATCTTGGCCCTCAGTTTTTTCAGGAAGCCCAATGATGCGGACATTGTTGCGTCTCAGGCGATTTTCAAAGTCGTCTGCCCGTTCAGTGACAGCCTTTATTTGCCTGCGCATCTCTGTGAGCTGGTCAGGAATGGGGCGGACAGTGTCCTCAACATCAGAAACTCTCCTCTCCACCTCGGATGTGCGCTCCCGCAGTTTCTGTGTCTCATGCCGTAGGATAACGAAGTCCTGTCGCAACTCATCCACCTTTGACACCATCATAGTTTGACAGGTAGTAATGGCGGCCAGGACTTCCGACAACTTCTGGTCGATAGTGGAAGCTGAATATTGTGATCTCTCAGGAGAGTGCAGGTGGGGGGGACTCATGGACCCCTCAAAGACAGAAAGAGGTGAGGGAGCGTCGTCTCTGTCAGGTGATCCTGCAACCTTTTCCAACTTTCGGGCAGCCTGAGTCTGAATCTTGTCAAATAAGGGCGGGTGTAAGGCCATCTCCCCCTCCTGCCCCTCAGAGCCAGAGTCTTCATCAGACACAACTTTTACATGTGCAGGAGCAGGCCCCTTAGTTTTCTTTTTGGTGCCTCCCTTAGAGCCTCCCATGACGCTCACTGATAGGAACGGAGACACCGGGGAGCACCAGCGGATAGCAGGGCAGGCAGTATAAGGAGGGCAGCACCAGTATGCAGCAGCCAGGAGTCTCAACAGTACAGGCCCACACAGTCCTATGGAGATGCTTTATGTCCTTGTACTCAGAGGGGGGGGGGAGAGAAAGACAGGTGTCTGCAGAGGGAGGCACAGTTCATGGGACACAGGCACGCCAATTTATAGGGGCCTTCTGTGAGAGAGTGTGAAGCCCACTGGTGCAGAGCACATACAGGGCCTCCCCACTGCCTCCACACACTTGTAGCAGAAATGGAGGGGTAGCCGGGACAGCAGGGGGGACCACCACTGCAGGACACAGGGCAGAGCTTGAGCCAGGGGCAGGAGAGCGTTCAGGCAGCCAGCAGACACATCCACTACGCAGGGGAGAGCCCCCTACGACACACAGCCTCAGTACCTGAGTGCGTCCCAGCTAGAGGGACACCAAGCTCCCGGATGCTGCTGCAGTACTGGCGTGCCGCGTGTCCAAGATGGCGCCGGCCTCTCCACAAAAAGCGCGCGCGCGCCAGCCCGTTCGGCTCCGGCACCCTGCAGAGGGAGTCCAGGCAGACAGGCAGCCGATCAGCAGTCCGGTCCGGCCCCGACCGAGTGCTCCAGCGCGTCCGTCCACGCACCAGCCAGGAGGGGAGCCGCTCCGGTGAGTCAGGGTGGGAGGGAGGAGAGCGCACACCGACAGCGCTCCCGGCAGCAGCTCCACACACAGCACCCTACGGGGACTCACCGGGCACCGGTAGGCAATCCACGGGCAGGAGGGGAAGCCCAACAGCAGGAGGGTCACCGGCAGGGAGGACCGGGCGCCGCGCAGGGGCACAGGCAGGCAGGAGTCTTCCCGAGGAGTAGGGAGTCCACAGGCAGGGAAGCTGGGCCCACAGTCTGTTGGAGGAGTACTGCACCGGGGATCGGAGGCTCCACACACACTTTGCCACTAAACACCCGTTCCGTGGGGTCTCAGGGAGAGGCAGAGAAGGTCCAGGCACAAAACAGTGGCAGTCAGGATGATTTTCAGGGTGAAAATGCCAGGGAAGTATGGAGCTCCACTAAAACGCTGCTGCTCAGTCGGCCATCAAGCCACGCCCTCCTATTATTCCATCTTTAAAGGGGTTATCCAACGTTAGAAAAACATGGCCACTTTCTTCCAGAGACAGCACCGCTCTTGCCTCCAGGTCAGCTGTGGTTTGCATTTAAAGGGAATCCATCAGCTCCCGGGCACTACCTGAGGTGCTGGCAGTGTGTTGTAGCTGGCAATCCCTCAGTGAGCATGGTGCCTTTTTGGTAATTTTCCGTGCAGTGGATTATGTACAATCTTATGTCTCCTACTGTCACAGAGCTCTTGTTCGTGCCACACTTGTCATGCATCCTCCTCCCTCTTCATGAATAATCAATGCTGCCCGGCCTCCTGCTCGCTCAGCTGTTAGATTGCAGATCAGTCCTCTGTAGACTGGTTAGGTCTGAAAGAATCTTTCCTCTGCAATGTGTTGGAGCTGTGGTCTAGGGGTAACTCACCAGTCTAGAGATCTGACAGCAGTTCGTTCTCTGGTTCGAATCCCCTGATGGAAATTAAATAGATGTCTTTTTTTTTTCACACACAGTATTTTTGCTCAGTATTTTGCAACCAAAACCAGGAGTGGATTGAGAACACAGAAAGGCTCTGTTCCCACACTGGTGAAATTGAGTGGATGGCCGTCATTTAATGGCAAATAATTACTGTTTTTTTTAACATCGATATTTGCCATTAAATGGCGGCCATCTGCTCAATTTCACCAGTGTGGGAACAGAGCCTTTCTGTGTTCTCAATCCACTCCTGGTTTTGGTTGCAAAATACTGACCAAAAATACTGTGTGAACATAGCCTTAAAAATGATACAATAATGAGAAAAAAAAAAAGACATTTAATTTCCATCAGGGGATTTGAACCAGAGAATGAACTGCTGTCAGGTCTCTAGACAGGTGAGTTACCCCTAGACCTCAGCTCCAACACATTAGACACATTAGGGAGGAGAGATTCTTTCAGACATAACCTGCCTATAGAGGACTGATCTGCAATCTAACAGCTGAGCGAGCAGGAGGCCGGGCAGCATTGATTATTCATGAAGAGGGAGGAGGATGCATGACAAGTGTGGCACGAACAACAGCTCTGTGACAGTAGGAGACATAAGATTGTACATAATCCACTGCACGGAAAATTACCAAAAAGGCACCATGCTCACTGAGGGCTGCCAGCTACAACACACTGCCAGCACCTCAGGTAGTGCCCGGGAGCTGACGGATTCCCTTTAAGCTCCATTCACTTCAATGGAACAGAGTTGCAAAACCTGCTCCCAAACTGGAGACATGAGTGGCGCAGTCCCTGAAAAGTGGCCATGTTTTTCTAATACAGGATAACCCCTTTAAGCACACAGTATTGTTTCAGACTAGAAAGAATACACCACTTTCTGCAGGACATACAGCAGCTGATAAGTACTGGAAGACTGGAGATTTTTTATTTTTTTTTAAACAGAAGTATATTACAAGTCTGTATGACTTTCTTGCACCAGTGGATCTAAATATAAATATTTTAAGTGTCATTGACTGAAGAAACGCTACCTCTGATAGGCGGCAACCTTTGGCCGTCCAGCTGTTGTAAAAGTACAATTCCCATCATGCCTGGACAGGCAGAGGACACCTGCAGGGACAAGATATTGACAGCTGTGATGGTAGCCTTCAGGTCTGTATGCCTGCTGTCAGACAGATCACAGAATGCTAACATTACTAGGATACTCATACAGCAAGTTATTCAAGACTACATTCAACCGTAAAAGCAGGTGCAGTCTCTAGCCGGATAGTAATGGGGGGCACCTGTCTTTACTTGGGTAACTACTCTTCATTCTGGACAGAATAGGTTGGTGCTATGTAAGTGAATACAATAAGCTACAGCCTGTAACTAAGCTGGTCCCCAAGCTTACAGCCCCATCTAGTGGTGCATTACAAGAACTGCATGCCACTGTTTATAATTATGAGCCTTAGCCCTGACAAACATGCAGAAATGCTTAAAAGGAGAAACCAACAGCATGTATGAAAACTGAAAATTGCTTATGTTCCCATAGGGCACCTAACAGTGGGTTAGAGACTTCCTGTGCTGTTCGCTTCCCTTTAAACAGAGAAACATTGGTCAGGAAGTACCACACAGTAATAATGGTGGTTAGACAATCCTAACAGTACCTAGAGTAGGAGTGCCTCATTTAGTAGATGTAGCCACCCCATGTACTAACACTGACCCTGCTGCAGTAAAAGACCACAGCATACGCTGACACTAAGACAATCCAGGCGTTTAAGAGTTCTAGACTTCCTGTGCCAGGGCCTGCAGAGCACTAGACTTCCTGTGCCAGGGCCTGCAGAGCACTAGACTTCCTGTGCCAGGGCCTGCAGAGCACTAGACTTCCTGTGCCAGGGCCTGCAGAGCACTAGACTTCCTGTGCCAGGGCCTGCAGAGCACTAGACTTCCTGTGCCAGGGCCTGCAGAGCACTAGACTTCCTGTGCCAGGGCCTGCAGAGCACTAGACTTCCTGTGCCAGGGCCTGCAGAGCACTAGACTTCCTGTGCCAGGGCCTGCAGAGCACTAGACTTCCTGTGCCAGGGCCTGCAGAGCACTAGACTTCCTGTGCCAGGGCCTGCAGAGCACCAGACTTCCTGTGCCAGGGCCTGCAGAGCACCAGATCCTGTGCCAGGGCCTGCAGAGCACCAGATCCTGTGCCAGGGCCTGCAGAGCACCAGATCCTGTGCCAGGGCCTGCAGAGCACCAGATCCTGTGCCAGGGCCTGCAGAGCACCAGATCCTGTGCCAGGGCCTGCAGAGCACCAGATCCTGTGCCAGGGCCTGCAGAGCACCAGATCCTGTGCCAGGGCCTGCAGAGCACCAGAGCAGAGGACTGAGCACAGTTCAGGTACCTGTAGCCTCTTCCAGTAAGCAGTCTTCTCGCATTTAGAGGTTTTAAAAGCAGCTGGCTCCCTCTAGTGGTCATTGTAGCACATCTATCCTTCCAGTACTGTAGTTGCCACCTGCCTATACTGTACTCCCCAGTTACTTATACAAATCCCCTAGGGAAGGACCAAGAAGTTCTAAATGTAAAGTTCTCTTTAATAAAAATGCAAGGTATTAGTCATACAATGCCAGCCATAAGAGCCTCTGTAGGTTAAACCCTTGAGGGTGCAGCAATTTTCCTCTTTTGGGTGCATAACCATTCATCGCTACAAAAACTTCTGTTAAAGTTATTACAATAGGTAAGGGAGTTAAAAACCTAACAGCACCACCCCCATCCTCAGGTTGTGTGCGGTATTACCACTTTGTTTACTTGAACATAACCGAGTTGCAGTACCCCAAAATAACCAGGTTTCTGATAGACATCAGCCTTTACCCACCAAATCTTTAAGGGTGTGTTCACACCTACAGGATCTGCAGCAGATTTAATGCTGTGTTCAGTTATTTAAATGAAATTGCTCGATCCTGTAGGTGTGAACGCACCATAAATTGGCATTTCATTAAAGGGGTAACTCTGGGGGCTGCTGTGATTTTTGGCAGAGTGCTGGGGTAGAAGTAGTAACAATCGCCCATCCCCTGCTCCAGCACTGTCAGTATCCCGCAGCTCCGATCCCCCAGTCCCCATGGCTCCTGGGTCTGAGTGGGGACCTGGGATGTGACGTGTCAGGCTTGTTCAGTCAGCAGGCAATGGAGTAGTCCCACCTCAGCTGCTTACTGGCTTGGGTGAGCCCGACACGTCCCAGGTCCCCACTCAGACCCAGAAGCGTCCAGGACCAGGTGTAAATCTTAGCGTTTACTTTATAATCAATACAGCCACCCCCAGCACAGCATGCCCAGTCACCTGAGCAGCTGTCCACTGCTATGGCTGCCAGTATTGAGAAGTAGCTCCCTGCTGGTCTTTAGCAGTTCTTGAGCAGCAGCTGAACCCACAGCAGCCGTGCAGCCACTGCATCCAGACACCTAGGCAGGCTTATTCTTCTCCGGTAGATACCAGGCAACCAGAGGGCATGGGGACCACATCTTCCTCTCCCTTTTATTTCACCTCCTTCAGCTCTTGAGTCACAGGGAGGAATTAGACTGTTGCAGCTGTATCGGGGGAGCTACCACACAGCCTGACCTGCCTACACACCTGAACAAACACCAAGGGGCTGCCTGGACCTGGTGCATTATATGAGGGCACACAGCATGCCAGGAGAGGTAGTTTCACAGCTGGTATTATATGTAGTCCCCAATATACATAAACTCGAGGCACCAAATCGCACAGGTGAGGAGAGTGGGGGCAGTAATACAATGGAGGGCCTGGGTGGGTTACCTCTAACATGTACCTACCATTCTGTGCACGTGGCAGGATCCCTTTTCAAACCTCCCACTGCTCTGCACTCAAGTCAGCGTAGTACAGACCTGCCAGAAGCTCCGTAGACTGCAGTGTAAGTATTACAATGTGCAGGTGTGTACTACGGCTCCTGTCAGGAGAGCAGCCACCTGCAGGACAGAGGATCCTGCTGCAGCCACCAGGTGAGGTATCTTTAGGAACCACCACACATGGAGAATTATTCTGTTTGGCAGATAAGTTATAAGGCATGCTGCCCGAGCGCAAAGCCAAACTAACCTACAACTCTCAACACTTTAGAAACAGAAGTCTGCAGGCTTTACAGTATCGGCCAAGTGGATGCAACTTTACATTCTCATGGAATGATCATTGTACCAATACACTGGTGCCCTACAGTGCTGCATGGGCAGAAGGGGAGTCAGGAGCTTCACACAGCCGCAGCGCCATGCAGGTAATTATGTGCCAGGCTGTGGGATGCAGGGGGTTAAAGGGGCCGGGTCATACTGGCAGCAGAATAAAAAAAATTCTGCTGCAGGTTCGTGACCAATTCACTTCACAATACCAGGATCCGCTGCATATCCGGTACATGTAAAGCTACCCTTAGGCCTTCTGAGTAATAGTTGCAGCTCAGGAACTAATATCAGCGAGTACTGTAAACGCATTCATCCACACTGACAGCCACTTACAACCATCTGCTTCATGCCTGAGCCTGTAGTGTCCTGGCTCACGTATAGCCTAGTCAGTGACTAAATTCAGTGACTGCATATAGCACCAGCATCAACATAATACAAAGCCAGCAGTAACTTGTAACTTTTTATTTAAGAACAAGGCTAAATGCTGTAATATCCCCGGGCAGGGAGGATGGAGGTGGCAGCAGTGGTCAGGACCACAGGTCAGTGCACATGAGGATTCCTCCAGCCACAGGGACAGGTCAGGAAGCAGTGCAGGCTCAGTGCTCCTTGGAGAAGTATTCCTTGCTGTCCTTCACATTGGGTTTGATGGTGCGGCTGCCAGGCTTCCATCCAGCAGGACATACTACAAGGAGAGAGACAAGTCAGCCATATTGTATACAGGGTTAACGTTTGAGCCTGGAGAGCCCACTAATGGGTGCTACAGGCTTCCTGACAAGTATCAGACCTTCAGGTCTCAAATTTAATAAGTTTGTGTAGAACCACATGTCTGAGACCATACTATATTTTTGTCCTAGTTCAACGCAGTTTAGAGGCACATGGGGGACCCATAGCAAAACCCATAAACTACTCACTAAGCGACTGCTAGTAAGTGGCGTTATAACTGCAGAAGCATTTGCCCACAAGGATAATTACAGAAACACTGAATGCAGAGTCATGTTTTACCTTCTCCGTGTTGGTCAGTGAACTGGAAGGCCTGCACCAGTCTCAGCACTTCATCTACAGAGCGGCCGACCGGCAGATCATTGATGGTAATCTGACGGAGGATGCCCTTGCTGTCTATGATAAACAGACCCCTAGGGGAGAATATAAGGTTACAGTCTGTGGCAGTAGAAGACCATATGCCTTACTAGTATATAGGCTTTACCTGTACGCAACACCATCTTCCTCCTTGAGAACACCATAGTCCCTGGAGATTGACTTGTTGAGGTCTGACAGCAGGGGGATGTTCATGGGTCCCAGGCCTCCCTCCTTACGAGGAACATTTGTCCTGACATGGAGGGAAAATCCATTTCAGGTTACATCTCCTACATCCACAATGTACACACCCACTTTACTGTTTAGAATGAACAAATGGGAGCCCCTTTCAATTTGTGAATTTAGCCATGTGACACTTGGTAACAAGAGACTGGAAACAATGAGAAAGCGAGGGCATGTAACATGTATAAGATCTCTGATTACTATGTGTAGTCGTAAAAGCGGACAATCGTTTCCAAAGACGTCCGAGCTGCATATGCCTTCCTCTATTGAGGGGCCCCTCGGCCCCCATCTGTGCTGACTACTTGATACTGGAAATTGCTGTCATTGCTTGTGCGGTGACCAGATGTAGGCAGCAGATAAGATGTCTTTCTGAGGAGCCGTTACTTTAAGACGTTTGCACTATTTGCAGGGTGGAGACTGGCAGGACAGTGCACAGATAAGGGAGGAGGCTGCCCGCACACCCTGCACTATTCTGCTAACATTTCTAGCTCTATTAACACTATTAGGCCCCATTCACACACCAGTAGTGCAGTCCACGACCGCGGCCCGCACTATGAATATGCATCCGTAGTGCTCAGTGCTTTACAGAGCACTACATTCACTCCATTACCCCAGCGATCCATGCACCTGTACAGACGTGTGAACAGGGCCATTGAATAATATTGTTTCATGTTCTGCCCGCAATCGCGGACAGAAGGGATGTGAATGAGCCAATACCACCTCTAACCACCAGGACCTCCACCAACACCGAGAATAGGGGAACTGTCCCCAGGGGCTGGTGCACACAGCCAGTTCTTCATGGTCTATGGGGCTGTCAAGCATTTTCTAGTATAGCTTCCCCACAGAACTAATGAAGTACTGCCCACAGACATGGTGCACACCATTCAGTCCTTTCTTCAGTAGGATAGTTTTGCAATAGCAGACACTGAATATATCCATATACCACTCAGTGTCTCAATTGTATCCGAGCACACAATGCAGGGTGCCGTGATCATGTCAAGACCCCTATATAGTCAGGTTAGTTCATCACCCTTCATACAGCACTATGACACGGCTCACAATACCAGTCAGTCAAGGTGCAGGATCTCACCAGGCGAGGTGTGAGAAGTGCGAGTCTACAGAAGCTGCGATGACCTCAGCGCCGATCTTGCGGAAATCCTCGGCATGTTCACTGAAGGCGATAATCTCAGTAGGGCAGACGAAGGTGAAGTCCAAAGGGTAGAAGAACAGCACGACGTATTTACCTGCAGAATAGACATCTCTCATATGTGCCATAAGAATATCCTAATCTGCATCCGGACTCTGGACTAGTGAGGGGGCCCAGCAGTCAGACCCCCACAGGAAGTGATCCCCTATCCTACCCTGTGGACTGATACTTCAGATGGAAATGCCCCTTTAAAAGGGTGTTGTGCCACAATATCAAGCCATGTCCTATCCTCTGGATGGGGGACCAAGGATAAGAAGGGGTGCAACTACTGGGACCCCATAATCCTGAGAACAGGGACCCAACTGAGCAGGGCAGCACATGACTGCCTCCTCATTATCTGTGGTCGCTACTGAGATAATCATGTGTTGTATTCTGCCATCTCCGGTGTCTCCATTACATAATAGAGCAGGGGTAGGGCACCTTCAGCTGTTGCAAAGCTACAACTCCCATCATGCCTGGACAGCCAGAGCCAAGCAAAGCTTTGACACTGGTTCCAGTTTGATCATAGGGTTTTCACAGCTGGAACCCCCCCCCCCCCTGCAATCTCAGCTTAAACACATTACATTAGCTGTACATTTCACCTTTTCTATTGATTTCCATAGGGAAAGTCTGCAGCAAATCCATAACATGCTGTACCACAGGTTAATTTCTGTTGCATCCATGACATTTCAGAGAACAGTTCTATTTTGCTTGTACTGTAACCAGCTGCTGATGGGAAAACCTACAGCAAGTCTGCCTAGTGTGCATGGCCCACCATCAGTGTATGGAGACCAATGCTATACAGTTGATCAGCTAGATGGGCGTCTCTGAACCTGACTGCTCTGCATGTAACTCCCAGCTGCTGGAGAAACTGCACACTTACCTAGGGCCTAAGGCTATTCAGGACTCCCTAGGACAGCATCCAACTTGGCCAGCTGCCTGGAGTCAGATGCAGAGCATTCAGGTTCAGAGAAAGTTGAAGCTGAACAGTTCAGCAAGTCCACTCATCCTTGAGGCCGAGCAAACTGTACGCTAAAACCCATACGTCAAGTCTTAGGGCCCTATGACACAGTGATAGTCGGCCAATTCAGCAAGTATCGATGTCTGTAATAGAGACAACTTCAGATGATTAGGTCGGGACCCAATATCGGCCAGCATCCACACCTTGCTACGTGTAATAGTGTAGCATGGCCAACAATTGAACAAGCTATATATATATATATATATCTATCTATCTATCTCTCCTTTCCACGGTCCCGATCTTAACCTGCTCCGTTTGCTTCCTAGCGCTAAGGCTTGAGTCTCGCTCAATCCCTGCCAGTGATTGGCTGAGCAGCCTGTCAGCTCAGAGACCCCTTTGAAACTAAGGCTGCAGTGTCGGGACGCAAGCAAAGGTCAGGGAAAGACTGAGCATGGAAAGGTAATTTATACAGTTTGTTCCTTCATTAGCCATATCGACACCCTTGCTAAACGACAGATCGGCGCTCATTTATATTATTGATCAGGCCGCCATCAGCCTCTAATAGGACCCTTCGTTATGGTAGATAAACCTGGGTCCATACTGCATTTTTGCAGTCTCACATCTGTTTTTCTGTAAACAGATAAGGGACAGCAAAAGAAAAAGCGCAGTGGGATTCCAGCTTTACACTGCAACTTTGGTCGTGCAATACAGTGACATAACTGTACATCAGCTGTCAAAAATCCTTAAAGGGGTACTCCGGGCTGGGGTAATTTTTATTGTACGGCTGGGGAATGGGTAGATATAGAAGCCACCAGTCACTTACCTCCCCGGTTCCAGTGTCAGGTCCCTGATCGCACCGCCCTGCTCTCCCATCCGACTCCCACTTCCTGGTTTGAGCTGAGGCTTGAGAAGTGACCTCTCAAGGCAGCTAAGCCATTTGGCGGTCGTAACGGAGTCCCACCTCAGACATTAAAGGGGTTATCCAGCCTTGAGACCAGGGCTGTGGAGTCAGTAAGCCACAGCTCAGACTCAGACTCCTGAATTTTATCAGGACCGACTCCCGCTCCTTCATAAATGGCCGGTCATATACCAGCGGAGTTACTTATCACACTGGCACTCACAGCAGCTTCTCCCTAATGTCCTACATGATACTGGGGCGACTTCTGCAGGAATGAGGAAAGATATAAAGCAGATTCTCCTGTGTGCAAAACACACACAGCCTGCTGCAAGCCATAGCACACTGAAGAAAAACACCACACTGAGGACCAATGGCGGATTATAATGTGGGCGGTTTGGGCGGCAGCCCGGGGCCCTAGGCTCCGGGGGGGCCCCATACCTTGCCGCCCACATTATAATGCCGCCTGGGAGGCCCCCTTCCCCCGCCACTGCAGGCTCTTGTGACCGCAAGCATTGTTTCGCTTGCGGTCACAAGAGTCTCCGGCTGATGCGCGGCTGCCGGGGGTGTCCGGTCCTCTCCCCGGCAGCGGGCGCATCACACAGCTCACTGTGCCGCCTGGGGCCCTGACTTCCGGTACTGGGAGCGCACATACCGGAAGTCAGGGCCCAGGCGGCACTAGGAGCTGTGTGATGCGCGCGCTGCCGGGGAGGGGACCGGACACCCCCGGCAGCCGCACTCAGCCGGAGAGAGGATCGACGGGGGAACGCAGGGTAGGTGAGTTGTATTTCGTTATTTTTGTGTTATTTACTGACTGGGGGGGCATCTATAGAGGGGGACAGAGGGAGACCAGCTATAGAGGGGGACAGAGGGAGACCAGCTATAGAGGGGGACAGAGGGAGACCAGCTATAGAGGGGGACTATCTCCTATAGGATTAGCACCCTCTCCTGACATACTCTGTGCTGCTGGGACCTCCCCTATAGATCAGCACCCTCCTCTCCTGACATCCTCTGTGCTGCTCGAACCTCTCCTATAAGATCAGCACCCTCCTCTCCTGACATCCTCTGTGCTACTGTGACCTCTCCTATAAGATCAGCACCCTCCTCTCCTGACATCCTCTGTGCTGCTGTTACCTTGGGTGGGGGGCAACATCAGGGGACCAGGTGAGGTGGCAATATGTTTATTGGGGGCAGTGGAGGTGGGGAGGGCAATGCTTACTGGGGGTAGCAGCAAGGGACTAAACATTATGTTTATTGGGGCCAGCAGGGAGGGGAGGCAGGCAGTGTTTATTGGGGACAGTGGGGGGGGGGGGCGCGCAGTAGCAGATTATAATGTGGGCGAATTGACTGGGGGGGGGGGGGGGGCCAGGTTGGGTGGACAGCCCGGGGCCCAGGGTACATTTAATCCGCCACTGCTGAGGACAGAGGTTACTGCTACACTACTTACGTCTTCTCCTCCTCTATATTACACAGGATATCTTCATATTACACTGCTGTTCATATACAGTCATCCAGCATCCAGGAAGAGAACAGCACAGATCTGCCCTCCCACACAATGGACTCTTCCAGTTTAGAAACAAACTGCCAAATAGTGACCGACAACTTTTCCATGACCCCCCCCCCCCCACCCCTTATGTAATAGGGCCAGTGTCCTAATACTGATATATTCCCCGACCACCCTTATGTAATAGGGCCAGTGTCCTATTACTGATATATTCCCCGACCCCCTTACGTAATAGGGCCAGTGTCCTATTACTGATATATTCCCCGACCCCCCTTATGTAATAGGGCCAGTGTCCTATTACTGATATATTCCCCCGACCCCCTTATGTAATAGGGCCAGTGACCTATTACTGATATATTCCCCGACCACCCTTATGTAATAGGGCCAGTGTCCCATTACTGATATATTCCCCGACCACCCTTATGTAATAGGGCCAGTGTCCCATTACTGATATATTCCCCGACCACCCTTATGTAATAGGGCCAGTGTCCCATTACTGATATATTCCCCGACCACCCTTATGTAATAGGGCCAGTGTCCCATTACTGATATATTCCCCGACCACCCTTATGTAATAGGGCCAGTGTCCTATTACTGATATATTCCCCTGACCACCCTTATGTAATAGGGCCAGTGTCTTATTACTGATATATTCCCCTGACCACCCTTATGTAATAGGGCCAGTGTCCTATTAGAACGTTGCCCATAATATATTGATGAACAAAACTTAAATTCATATCAAAACTCAATTTTAAATTGTTCCAAGTTTTTCTTTTTACAGCTGGAGTCAGTACATTTATTCCGACTCCACAGCCCTGCTTGAGACGTCACGTCTCAAGCCGCAGCTCAGACTAGAAGTGGCAGCCGGACGGGTGAATAGGGCAGCGCGATCCAGGACCCGGTGCTGGAATCAGGGAGGTAAGTGAACGGTGGCTTCTATATCCACCCCCTCCCCAGCCGTAAAAAAAAAAAAAAAAAGCCCGGAGTACCTCTTTGTACCAAATTATTGGTCACAGGTTGCACACAGACCTCAATGCAAGCCACGTGCAAAGTAAGTCAGCTAGTGACTACACTCAGGTCATTTCCTGTACATATAGGAAATTACTAAATATAAGTGGGGCCCCTGCACAGATACATTGGCACCCACGTCAGACAGAAAGCAGATACAGAATAGTGGTGTGAACCCAGCCTTATGTGTGACTAAACTCTGAGTGTGTCCAATGGTCCCTCATCACCAGGAGGACAAGGAGCCCACCATGCACATTAAAGGGCAGCCCTTTAAGACAGATAGGCAGACATTGACCTCACAGCTGTTGCAAAACTACAATGCCCATCAAACCTGGACAGCCAAAAGCTGTGCAGATACGATGGGAATTGTAGTATAGCAACAGCTGGTAAGCCAGTCTCCGTATCCACGATCTGTATGGCCAGCCCAATATAGCATTTACACCACCTCAAGCGTCCCCATAGTAAGGGGCCTATTCCACAGGAGCGATAATCGAGCCGATTATCGCTCGGTGGAATAGAGAGAACGATCAGCCGATGATTGTCTCATCAGCTGATTGTTCATTTAGGTGAAAACCTAAAATAGTCGTTCGCCACCCACACATCGCTACGGTGGAATAGCGGTGCGCAGCGGCGACCAGCGATCCAAGCCAGAGCGGCCTGTCTGAGCTGTCAGACAGCTTAGCCAATCACAGGCCGGGACCGCCGCAGCCAGTGATTTGCTGAGTGGTCTGACAACTCAGTCAGGCCGCATCGAAGCTGATGAAGCACCGCGGGACCCGGGGAGGAAGACGGAGCAGAGGAGAAGCCTTGCTAGGTAGTGTATGCTGTAAGGGCTGCAAGGACATCAGTAACGATGTCCCTGCAGCCCTCGCTAAATGATCAGAATAGGCCCAGTAAACGAGCACCGATCTAGATCAGGACTCATTTAAATTATTGCTCAGCCCATAGAGTAGGGCCCTAAGGTACTGTATAGAAGTCGCTTATTATACACATCATAGCCACCTAGATGACTGGACGATAAGGCGGCAGCCGGGTCACCACTCACCTCTGTAGTCGGACAGCTTCACCTCCTTGAACTCGCGGTTCACCACCGCCGTAGCCTGGAAGTCCGGAGCCGGCTTACCAATGTGAGCGTTCCCAGCAGCCATGATGTCTGTGCAAGAAAATATATACACATACATAAGTTATATTTAGCAAAAAAATAAAATAAAAACTATGACCAAGACAGTTTTAATGAGAAATATAACTATTTACTGACACATTTGATACAAATATACCTCATAACTACATTAAACACCCACTAATGTATTAGCTACTATATAAAAAAAATAATGTAACTGCAGCTGTATGCGGATATTATTACATAACAGGACTACATGGAGGAGAGGTGCAGCACAGCCCCCACATACACACTACTGACCCACCTCCCTTCTCCGTGTCTCGGCACGCACTGAGCGGGCTCCTCACAGACTGACCCTTATACATCCTTGGATCATACCACTGAGGGAGCAAAGGAGGGGGGGGTACCAGCGTCTGCCGCTCTCCGATTCCATTATGAAGCCCTTAACATCGCGGTTATAATAACATAACGGGAAGGTGTTTTCCCTCACACAGAAGCGCGATATGATGTATGTTAAGTGGAAGAAGACTCGGAGAACGCACCCCTATTCTGCGGTGTCAGATAAGCTCGTCCACACCTGCCGCCTTCTCCTCATAGCATCCTCTGTGAGGGACGCAGGGAGCGGGTCACTTGACGCGGCGCCGTCTTCTCTGTTGTGCTGTACCTGATCGGCTGATCACTATCACATCACATACAAAGAAGCTCTAGATGAAGGCAGATGTGCAGTATTTGTATAATTGTGCTTTTCTGCAGTCTTTATATTATTCTAATATACCCATATCCTAAGTATCAGCCATTATTTCTATAAAACTGGATAATCCCTTTAATATCAGACCCTAGACCTGACCCCTTGGATATAGTCAGACCCCTCCACCTAATATCACATATAGAGAGAGTATGGAGTGTAGTATATATAAATATATCAAAACCCCTTTTTACTAGATCAGACTCCTTAAAGGGGCAATCCCTCCAAGTTAAATCACCCTAGCAACAGGATAGAAAATGTCTGAAAGAAAGTGTCTGATTGCAGGAGGGGGGGGGGGGGGGGGGGGGGGGGGGGGGGGGGGGGGGGCAACCTCACCACTTCATAACAACTGGAACTGAGGCTGCAATACCATGTGCAAACTGAGGGCAAGGGTGGCGCTGTTTATGGAAGAAAGCAGCTATGGTTTTCAAAGCCTGGTTCTACAAATCCCAAAACACAGCACAACCCTACACATGTAAGTGTCCTCATGATATCAGACTCCAGACCAGACCTCCTAACCAGGGCCGATTCAAGGGTTTCCCTCAGGCGGCCGCCCCGAGTGATAGCCGGCATCCCCCCGGAAACCACCCCCCCCCAACCCCCAACCCCCAACCCCCCCCCCCCCCCCCCGACGCCGCCGCAGCAGCAGCAGCCGTCTACTCACCTGTCCCACACCGCAGCCGGCCCGCGATCTCTGCTGTCTCCACATCCCGTCAGGTCCCGCGATGTCACCCTGCAGCTGTCACGGACCTCCAGGCTGTGGTGAGTGAGTGGGGTGATCGGGTCGCGCGGGGCGGACCCGCGCGACCCTATCACCCCAGCACGTCCCCCACCGACCCCGGGCACTCACCACAGCCTGGAGGTCCGTGACAGCTGCAGGGTGACATCGCGGGACCTGACGGGATGTGGAGAGCGTGGGCGACGGGACAGGTGAGCGGCCGCTGTCATTTTTGTTAAGTGATACTTAACAAAAATGACAGCGGGGGGACATAATGCCGCCCCCTGCCGGACCGCAAATTCTGCCGCCTGAGGCGGAAGGCTCATTCCGCCTCATGGCAGAAGCGGGCCTGCTCCTAACTATATTCAGATGTGTAAATCATATGTGTGAATCTACAGCGGTGCTTCTCACCTCCAGTCCTCATGGCCACCAGTGGCGGTCTTTGGCACCAAGCACACCAAGCAATCACTTGGGGCCCCCAACATCCAGGGGGGCCCCCACGCCCCGCTCTTGTGCTCAAGACCGCTGGACATGGCCGCTGCCCCGCTCGCTGCTGCCATCTGAACTGTAACTATAAGCACTCGTAATGAGCGATCATGGTTACATGCAGCAGCACTGACAGGGCGGGAGACATTGGCCCCCTTCCTGTCAGTCACTCTTGTGGCCGCAGGAAGGGTTTTCCCTGCGGTCACAAGTGGCAGCTTTGTCCTTGTGGTGCTGGCGCTCCAGTGACATCACTGGAGCATCGGCGCCAGGACAAGGGGAGTGCGGCCTCTTGTGATCGCAGGGAAAACCCTTCCTGCGGCCACAAGAGTGAAGAGAAGAGGAGACGCCCGTACCCAGGTGAGTATAAGTGTTTGTTTTATTGTGTTATATACTATATGGGAGGGGGAGCACACAGGGGCCTGTGTAACTGGGGGAGCGCACATCTGGGGTCTATATAAATGGGGGAAGCACACAGGGGGGCTATATAACAGGGGGAGCACACAGGGGGACTATAGACTACTGGGGCTTCACAGAGGGGTCTATATACCACTGGGGCAGCACACAGGGGGTCTATATACTACTTGGGGCAGCAGAATGAGGTCTATATACAAATTGGAGAGCACACAGGAGGTCTAAATCCAAGTGGGGGAGCACACAGGGGGGCTATATACTACTGGGGGAGCACACAGGGGTCTATGTACTACTGGTGGGGCACACAGGGGGTCTATATACTACTGGGGGAACATACAGGGGGTCTATATACTACTTGTGAGGCACACAGGTGGTCTATATATAACTGGGGGAGCACACAGGGGTCTATACTACTGGGGCAGCACACAAGGGGTCTATATAATACTGGTGGGGCACACAGGGGGTCTATATACTACTGGGGGAACCACACAGGGGGTTTATATACTACTGGAGGAGCACACAGGGGTCTATATCCAAGTGGGGGAGCACACAGGAGGTCTATATCCAAGTGGGGGAGCACACAGGGGGGCTTAAATACCCCTGAGGGAGCACACAGGGGGCCGATATACTAGTGGGGGAGCACACAGGTGGGTATATACAACTGGGGGCAGCACACAGGGGGTCTATATACAACTGGGGCAGCACACAGGAGGTCTATATACTTCTGGGGGAGCACACGGGGGCTATATATAACTGGGGGAACACACAGGGGTCTTTATACTACTGGGGGCAGGACACAAGGGGTATATACTATTGGGGGCAGCACACAAGGAGTATATATTACTGGCGGTAGCGCACAAGGGGTATATACTACTGGGAGCAACACACAGTGGTCTATTGTTTTGGAACGCGTGTCGAGGGGGGGCCCCAGACATAACTTCGCTTGGGGCCCCAGAAATGCCAAGACCGCCCCTGATGGCCACCGACACATCATGTTTTGAGGATATCCCATACAAATAACCCCTGTGATTAGGGGTGAGTGAATTTACAGCAGGATCATCCTGCAGCTTGTCAGACTGCTGGCTTTTAAGTCTGTGCCGCTTCTCTTAGGCCCCATTCACACAGAGCAAGAACGGCAGGATTGTCCCCCCCCCCCCCCCCCCCCCCGAATGCAGCCAGCCTCCCTGTCATAATGACACTCCCATAGAGTGTCATTATGAGACGACAATTCCGACGTTCTTGCTCTGTATGAACAAGGCCTATATTCCAATCTGTTTCTTTTTTGTGAATGCAATTTTATTTATTTAACTTTTTGTACATTGTTATCGGGGCGTCCATCTCGTTTTTAACAGCATTTAGTGACATGCTTTACAGCAAGCCTCATGGACATAGACTACAATAGACAGCTTTGAGGTGAATGTGAAACATTACTGAACGCGCTCTGTGACCTGTGAAGAGGTCATTCCATAGGGATCTGCTATTGTCTCCTCTATTTACTGGTGTTACATGTCGCTGCAATGCTGTACAGATCACTTTACAGCAGCCTCTTCTTATCACCGTTACCATATTAACAAATGGGAGTCCCATCCATGATACAATGACACTCGGAGGACAATGGTGAAGCTATATAAACATATATGACATAAAGCCAGCCCTATACACAGATACGTGTTGCATCACTGGACTGAGAGCGACTACTGCACCACATAGAAAGGACTAGCAGAATTAACCAATACCTCACAGCGGGTATCTAAAGGCCCAGCCCATGGCGCCCAGGAATGGCAGACCTTGTAATCAGCTGGGCCTCACAGCTATATAGACCAGGAGGGGTGTGAGTTACTACTGCACACATTGCTTTACTGCCAGCAACATGGCACTCAATGCCAAGGAAAGTGTGAGGAGTTTGTTCAAGGATAGTGTTAGGTGGGTTAGGCATCATTATCCAAACCCGAACCCCACAGCAGAAGTTTGATGACACCCTATTGCTGGCAGGAAAACATGGATACAGCTTTTGGCCTATGGCTGCATCCATGTTTTCCAGGACTCCCTAGAGCGGCATCCAACTTCTGCAGGTGTGGGGAAACAAACAGAGTGTTGCCGAACCCAAACATTTTGACAGTTTCGCTCATTCAACACTATGCAAGGATACCAAACATAAAGCTGAGCACATGGAACAGAGACCGCCAGTATATAGATGCAAGAGCTGACTGGAGATAAGGCCCAAGTTGGTAGATAAATCCACCAGCCACAGGGAGAATACTCCAGCTACGGCAGTCCTGGGAGAAACGAGTACAGACTTTATTCCCTTTTATCATTTTATATCCATAGTGGGCACTCTTTATGTACAGTAGTATCTCTATCTCACATATGCACTTTACTTTTTCTCCCTGCCCTGTGGATGTTTACTTTGCGTCCTCAATAAAAAAAATAAATAAAATAAAATAAAAAAAAAATATATATATATATATATATATAGTAAAATTCTTTACACAAGTCAGGACATTCCAAGAAAGTATAGGTCCATCTGCAGGAGAGCAAAGTGCATCTTAAGCCGAAGTACTCCATGGTCATTGATTAATTTAGATTATTTATAATTATGACCTAGAGAACAACCAGGCCATGTTTTATTAGTGATCAGTGCAGAAATCCAGATAATACCTGAGGTTTACCATACTTTCTCTCCTTGCATTGTGGATGTTTACTCAATGTGCTCAATGGAAGACATGAACGATACAACTGTCTGAGGCCTAATGCACATGATCACCCATATACCTGTAATTGGTATTATTATTATTTATTTATAAAGCTCCTTAAATTCCAGAGTGCTATACAAACGATAGGGGTAACAAGCAGGAACATTACAAGATCAAAAAACACATTACATGAAGACAAATGGCAGAATGGTACATGGGGGAAGAGGACCCTGCCCGCGAGGGCTTACAATATATCAGATTCCTCCTTTTATTTTCCAAAGAGGAAAATGAAAAGTGGAATCTGATTGGTTGCTAGGGGCAACTGAGCCAGTCTCACTTTACACCATGTTTGATAAATCTCCCCCTTAGTGTTATTAGTTGGGGGACATTTATGAAGACTGGCGTACTCGTACGGTGGTCTTAAATTAGGCCCCACATCCTATTTTCCCACTATATTAACTAAGAGGCCCCGCCTCCTCTCCGCCTAGCCACGCCCCTCTCCTGCCCACCCATCGGGCGAGTGGGGGATATGGCAGGTGTACGCCAGGGAGAAGGGATGAATCTGCACCTTCTCCCCGGCATACGCCTGGGGTGACACAATAGTTAATGTGCCCCATTGTGTTTCTCTATAATAAAAGGAGTATAATTGTTACCTAGATGACAATCAGACCACATCTTATAAGTATGCTTTCACACAATCAGGTTTTAAATAGCAATTATTGAATACATATGTATATGAAAAGAGGTGAACCCTCAGTCTTTCCCTACTATGTATTACGATACGTTTCTGGCTTTATATTCAATTACTGCAATTAAAAACTTGAACCTTAAGGGTGCGTTCACACCTACAGGATCTGCAGCAGATTTGATGCTGTGTTCGGTTATTTAAATGAAATCTGCTGCAGAAAATCAGCTGCAGATCCTGTAGGTGTGAACGCACCCTTAATGTTCAAGTTAAACGCACCATTAAACTGAGTCTGATCGGTGCCGAAATCCACACAATTCCAGAGGGGTCACTTACTTTTTCTTGTAACTTGAACAATGTTATGATTTGAATAGGTAGCACTAGTCTTTGTTCTGATACTGACAGGTTGATAAGAAATCTAAGTGTTCCCTCAGTGACCAGGCAGGAGGTGAGAACATTGATGTTGTTTCTGATAATCGTCATGTTTGTTGATATGATGCAACTTATCTCACTTCTTATTTTCTCGGACAGATATTCCTAATACCACATATAACATCTATACACTTAGTCTGTGAGTGTAGTTTGAGCACAAAACTTATGGCCACAACTGTGAACAGGGGTGGGGGTGTTGCTTTGAAGGAAAGGGGGGGGGGGGGGTAGTAACAGCGGCTTTACCTTAGCTAAAGCTCTGGCAGTCCAGGCATGATGGGAGTTGTAGTTTTGCAACAGCTGGAGGGTCTGAGGTTGACATCTCTGGTATAATATGTTACATTGTGTTGTGTATGTAGTGTGTTCTGAGTCACACTGTGTTGTATACAGTGTATGACGTTGTGTATATACTGGTGGTGCTCATTTACCTTCCTACGACAATGTGTGTTGTCCCACTAGGGGCGTTGCGTATATATACACCCTTTGCAAAAGTCTGCACTTATTGTGTTATTATGGTGATGAAAGTAGTACTAAAGTTTGCCACTAGATGTCGCTATATTATGTATGTGAATGTGTATATGGACACTGCACAGCTGAAGGATTGCAAAGGGTTATTGTTTTCTATGTGTCACCTGAATTTGTAGACCAGTAGAAGTTCTTCTTTCCTATCATCTCCCTCCTTTCTTCTTCTGGTGCCCTTTTTCACCCACTCGCAGCGCACCTTACACGCTGGGGAGGAAGTAAGTTACATGGGTGGAGGAGGAGCTAAGTATTTTTCATTCTGGACATTGTTTGTGGAGGAAGGACACGAGCCAGATAGCTCTCCACAGTGGTCCTATCTAGGCCCTTGCCCTCTGCCAGGTCCCCATACCCCAAAATCAGTCTTAGTCAGTACCCCACATGGGAAGAACGCAAGACAGCACATCTCTTACAGGAGAGGACTAGACCGAGACAACCTCAACCCACGCCGTGGACAAGGAGAAGTCACAGAGCAGGACAGTATCCACAACAGAGCCAAAGAGCCAGGAACTGATCCGGACAGAGCAAAGTTGCAGTAGCCTATGAACTCTGTCTTGCAGCGTGGATGTCAGCAGGGAACCCTCAGCATTCCGCTCATCCCAGGTAACAAGGTCTGGGGCCCGTGTCACCCCTTAGGAAGGTTCAGCCGAGTCTAGTGGGCATAAGGTGGTGTGAAGACTAAAGTCAAGGTCAATACATGGGCACGGGTGTTCTTCTTCTTCTATTCTTCTTACAAGTATTCTACCTCATCCTCCAACCTCCCGGCAGAGCACAGTACTACATGGGTTGAGACTCTTACAGCATCCTCCTCTCTGCTACTCTACTTCTTGTATCACTCAGCACAACTCAACCAACACGACTAAATCCTACATTGCACTTATACTACAGATCTAGTTGTTCTATTGTCAAGTGTTTATTGGGAACTTTGTCAAGTGTGTTTCAACTACTTTATCTAAAAGAACCTTATGCTGTTGAACCTGTATTACCTGCTGCACATTTACAGATACTAAACCGACTCAACTATATCCAAAGACTCTGTGATTATTCACCACCACCGACACAGCACACACCGCAACCTTGGGCAATTCTCCCCTTTCTGTGGGTGGCGGGTCCTATCATCCGGGAGGGTCACTATACCACTCTGGCCATCCGTGCTATTATCCCAAGGGACCTAGTAGCAACCCGGCAGGACACTGACCACAGGGGAAAAGGGTACAACCGGCCTTATAAAATAAAAGCAGGCGTACCATCACACCTGTGTGCCCACCAGGCACTGGCATCACGTGACAACATCCAAAGGTCCGTCTGTATCTCGGCCATCCCCCACTGGAGTGGTGTCACACTACAACACCTAGCAAGTGACCGGGCGTTCCTCTGATATAACATCACTCTGGGGGTACACCACAAATCTAACACAGTGTTGGTGCGGGACGTTCTTAGGCGCTGTCATCCGGGCCCCATAGCAGCTGCGGTCTGCCTCCATAGTAGCTACGTCACTGTAATGTTCATTTTGGGCAAATACCTCCAAACCATCAGGGCCCTCATGGAGGCTAAGCTTTCCCCCTCACTAGGTGGGACAGAAGGAGCAGTGTACTTCCAGAACATATCCTATTTTATACTTTTCTTTTACTTAGTACAATCATTAACGGGGTTGTTCAGCGAAAATCTTTTTCTTTCAAATCAACTGGTATCAGAAAGTTATATAGATTTGTAATTTACTTCTATTAAAAAATCTCAAGTCTTCCCGTACTTATCAGCTGCTGTATGTCCTGCAGGAAATGTTTTATTTTCAGTCTGGCACAGTGCTCTCTGCTGCCATCTCTGGCTGAGACAGGAACTCTCTCTCATTTTTTTATGAATCCCCATAGAAAACCTCTCCTGCTCTGGACAGTTCCTGTCTCGTCCAGGGATGTCAGCAGAGAGCGCTGTGTCTGAATGAAAATAAATAGAGATGAGAGAAACTCGAGCATTCTCGAGTCGATCCGAACCCGAACTTTTGGCATTTGATTAGCGGTGGCTGCTGAACTTGGATAAAGCCCTAAGGCTATGTGGAAAACATAGATATAGTCATTGGCTGTATCCATGTTTTCCAGACAACCTTAGGGCCCTATTCCACCAGACGATTATCGTTCAGATTATCGTTAAATCGTTCGAATCTAAAGGATAATCGTTCGGTTGAAATGCAGTTAACGATTAACGACCGAACGAGAAATCGTTGATTGCTTTATAAGACCTGGACCTATTTTTATTGTTGCTCGTTCGCAAAACGTTCGCAAATCGTTCACATTGAATAAGACGTTGTTCGGTCGTTAGCAATAGATCCGAACGCAAAAGCAAATAAATAGCGAAGAAAAACGATCGCAATTATCATAAGTAACGATTATCGTTCCATGGAAATGAGTGAACGTTTTCAGGTCTTTCGCAATAGCGGTCGTTAATGATTATGCAAACGATAATCGTCCGGTGGAATAGGGCCCTTAGAGCTTTATCCAACTTCAGCAGCCGCCACTAATCAAATACCGAACGTGTAGTTTCCCAGAGAGACGTGCCACTACCTTCTAACACAGGGATGGAGAACCTTCGGCCCTCCAGCTGTTGCAAAACTACAATCCCCATCATGCCTGGACAGCCAAAGCTTCGCTTTGGCTGTCCAGGCATGATGGGAATTGTAGTTTTGCAACAGCTGGAGGGCCGAAGGTTCCCCATCCCTGTTCTAACACAACCTATCATGAGGTATCTCTATGTGTGTATTGCACTCTGGGCTGAAGGCTGCTATCTATTTTTCCACCACTTGGTGTCTCACTACCTCACATGTTACACAGCTGAATGTTTACTAAGGGTTAACTAAATCCCCATAAAGCATTTATCCCACAATCATCTTATATGCAATACAATAGTACAGCAGCTGCAGGCTGTCAGGGGATGCTGGGAGTTGTAGTTTTGCAACACTTAGAGAGTTGTTACTATGCTGTGATGGTTCTGCTATAATGGAGGACATCCTCGTGTCTGTCAGTAATGGTCTTTGATTTATTGGTGTAATTCTATGGGGTATTACTATATGTCAAGTAAGAAGCCGCCAGCCCGCCTAAATACAGAGCTCCAAGCTGCCTACTGATATGTGTGTGTTCCTGCGCGTGTTAATAAAGCTTGTTGAAAGGCGGGCAGCTCTGATTGGTTGACGTCTCGACGCAGATTGGGCGCCAAACAGCGTTGTTGCCGGAAGTGGTGCCGTCAGCATGGATCTCCAGAAGTTCGAGCGGGACAATTCTCAGAGCTGTGTGCTGGCGTCTCCGGTACCGGAGCAGTGCCGGGAGGAGCCGTGCTGCCTGGGGATAGATGAGGCCGGCCGGGGGCCCGTCCTGGGTGAGCGGCTTCATTCAGCTCGCCTGTCCTGGCTGAGGTTATGGTCTAATGACGTCTGACATGGGGCCCGTTATATGTGCCAGAACTGGGGTCACTACTAAGGCTGCTCCCACTATGGTGGACATGGCCCCGTGATACAATACAAGGGTGCTTGCTTATCAAAACTCACCTCACTCTGATACCCCGCCACCCTGTACTTCCCCCCCCCCCCCCCTGCCTCCTGTACTCTCCCCCCCCCCCCCCTGCCTCCTGTACTCTCCCCCCCCACCCTGTACTCTCCTCCCCCACCCTGTACTCTCCTCGCCCCCGCCACCCTGTTCTCCCCCCCCCACCCTGTACTCTCCCCCCCCCACCCTGTACTCTCCTCGCCCCCGCCACCCTGTTCTCCCCCCCACCCTGTACTCTCCCCCCCCCCACCCTGTACTCTCCCCCCCCCCCCCCACCCTGTACTCTCCCCCCCCCACCCTGTACTCTCCCCCCCACCCTGTACTCTCCCCCCCCCTGCCACCCTGTACTCTCCCCCCCCCTGCCACCCTGTACTCTCCCTCCCCCCTGCCACCCTGTACTCTCCCCCCCCCCCCTGCCACCCTGTACTCTCCCCCCCCCCCCCTGCCACCCTGTACTCTCCTCCCCCCCCCCGCCACCCTGTACTCTCCTCGCCCTCATTCACCCCGCCACCCTGTACTCTCCTCGCCCTCATTCACCCCGCCACCCTGTACTCTCCTCGCCCTCATTCACCCCGCCACCCTGTGCTCTCCTCGCCCTCATTCACCCCGCCACCCTGTACTCTCCTCGCCCTCATTCACCCCGCCACCCTGTACTCTCCTCGCCCTCATTCACCCCGCCACCCTGTGCTCTCCGCGCCCTCATTCACCCCGCCACCCTGTGCTCTCCGCGCCCTCATTCACCCCGCCACCCTGTGCTCTCCGCGCCCTCATTCACCCCGCCACCCTGTGCTCTCCTCGCCCTCATTCACCCCGCCACCCTGTGCTCTCCTCGCCCTCATTCACCCCGCCACCCTGTGCTCTCCTCGCCCTCATTCACCCCGCCACCCTGTGCTCTCCTCGCCCTCATTCACCCTGCCACCCTGTGCTCTCCGCGCCCTCATTCACCCCGCCACCCTGTGCTCTCCGCGCCCTCATTCACCCCGCCACCCTGTGCTCTCCTCGCCCTCATTCACCCCGCCACCCTGTGCTCTCCTCGCCCTCATTCACCCCGCCACCCTGTGCTCTCCGCGCCCTCATTCACCCCGCCACCCTGTGCTCTCCTCGCCCTCATTCACCCCGCCACCCTGTGCTGTCCTCGCCCTCATTCACCCCGCCACCCTGTGCTCTCCTCGCCCTCATTCACCCCGCCACCCTGTGCTCTCCTCGCCCTCATTCACCCCGCCACCCTGTGCTCTCCTCGCCCTCATTCTACCCGCCACCCTGTGCTCTCCTCGCCCTCATTCACCCCGCCACCCTGTGCTCTCCTCGCCCTCATTCACCCCGCCACCCTGTGCTCTCCTCGCCCTCATTCACCCCGCCACCCTGTGCTCTCCTCGCCCTCATTCACCCCGCCACCCTGTGCTCTCCTCGCCCTCATTCACCCCGCCACCCTGTGCTCTCCTCGCCCTCATTCACCCCGCCACCCTGTGCTCTCCTCGCCCTCATTCACCCCGCCACCCTGTGCTCTCCTCGCCCTCATTCACCCCGCCACCCTGTGCTCTCCTCGCCCTCATTCACCCCGCCACCCTGTGCTCTCCTCGCCCTCATTCACCCCGCCACCCTGTGCTCTCCTCGCCCTCATTCACCCCGCCACCCTGTGCTCTCCTCGCCCTCATTCACCCCGCCACCCTGTGCTCTCCTCGCCCTCATTCACCCCGCCACCCTGTGCTCTCCTCGCCCTCATTCACCCCGCCACCCTGTGCTCTCCTCGCCCTCATTCACCCCGCCACCCTGTGCTCTCCTCGCCCTCATTCACCCCGCCACCCTGTGCTCTCCTCGCCCTCATTCACCCCGCCACCCTGTGCTCTCCTCGCCCTCATTCACCCCGCCACCCTGTGCTCTCCTCGCCCTCATTCACCCCGCCCCCCTGTGCTCTCCTCGCCCTCATTCACCCCGCCACCCTGTGCTCTCCTCGCCCTCATTCACCCCGCCACCCTGTGCTCTCCTCGCCCTCATTCACCCCGCCACCCTGTGCTCTCCTCGCCCTCATTCACCCCGCCACCCTGTGCTCTCCTCGCCCTCATTCACCCCGCCACCCTGTGCTCTCCTCGCCCTCATTCACCCCGCCACCCTGTGCTCTCCTCGCTCTGGTACACGCCACCACCCTGTACCTGTCTTTTTGAACAACCCCTTTTAACAGCTGTATGGTGTGGCCTGTGCTGCACATACAATAGCTATAATTCCTATGCGTCACGTCGCCTGCACATCATGTACAATAACTATAATACCCATACGTCACCTGCACATCACGTATTACACGGAGAGATGGGCAGCTCACAGCCCATAGTTTTATTTGACAGGTCAGAAGTGAATGACAATTGGGCTGTCTGTGTTCTGGTCATCAGGGGAGCCACAATCCAGTAGGTGGCAGAGTTGTAGGGATGTGTGGTTATGCCACTTATTATATTATATAGAGACTTTTAGCTGGTGGTGGAAGTTTTTATCTAGCTCCTCATTCACACTGTCCTGTTTACCTCCTGTGCAGGTCCCATGGTATACGGCATCTGTTATTGTCCTGTATCCCGGAAGAAAGACTTGGAGGGCCTGAAAGTTGCAGGTGACATTTTTTTTCACTCGTGTATTTTTTATTTATTTATTTTTTTTAATTCTTTCAGGCTGCAGGCTGGCCCATATACTTACCAATGATGATCGGTTTCCCGTAGTGCGGCTTCAGTCCTACGTGTCACTCTGATCCCATGGGTGGTGACGTCACGGCTCTTTTGACTCCTCACTTTTCTAAAGGTCTATTGAAGGCCAGAAGTCGGGGGAGATTTATCAAAGGGTGTAAAATTTAGACTGGTGCAAACTGGCCACAGCAACTGCTGTGGGCAGTTTGCACCAGTCTAAATTTTACACCCTTTGATAAATCTCCCCCAGTGTCTCCAATGCATCTCTGTGAGAGCACTCATTGAGATGCATTTGAGACCCTGAATTTTGACCACCTGAGCTGCCAAGCTGAAGCGGAAGAGGTCACGTAGGCGCCATTGGGATAGGAGCGGCGCTGTAGGACCAGAACAAAGTTGTGTTGCTTCTTCAAATGGGCTACATTGCATTTTCCGGTACATGAGGCAATATGGTGGCCCCCAGTTAAAGCCAATGCAGCCAAAGATGAGTGTTGCCGCCCTGTAGTCAGCTCACCTATACAGTGTGCATACACAGAGTTATGGAATGTATTTTACCCTCTCTCTCTATCTCTCTCTCCTCTTTTATATTAGACTCCAAAACTTTAAGTGAAGCGGAGAGGGAGCGGCTCTTTGAGAAGTTGGATGGAGCACCAGAGTTTATTGGCTGGACTCTACATATACTGTCACCCAATGTCATCTCCACCAGCATGCAGCAGAGGTGACGCTTCTATATGTCCTGTGTAGATCATAGTCAGTGGTGACGCCACTATCTGTCCTGTGTAGGTTGTAGTCAGAGGTGACGCCTCTATCTATCCTGTGTAGGTTGTAGTCAGAGGTGACGCCTCTATCTGTCCTGTGTAGGTTGTAGTCAGTGGTGACACCTCTATCTATCCTGTGTAGGTTGTAGTCCTTGTAGTCAGAGGTGACGCCTCTATCTGTCCTGTGTAGGTTGTAGTCAGTGGTGACGCCTCTATCTATCCTGTGTAGGTTGTAGTCAGAGGTGATGCCACTATCTGTCCTGTGTAGGTTGTAGTCAGTGGTGACGCCTCTATCTATCATGTGTAGGTTGTAGTCAGTGGTGACGCCTCTATCTATCCTGTGTAGGTTGTAGTCAGTGGTGACACCTCTATCTATCCTGTGTAGGTTGTAGTCAGAGGTGACGCCTCTATCTATCCTGTGTAGGTTGTAGTCAGAGGTGACGCCTCTATCTATCCTGTGTAGGTTGTAGTCAGAGGTGACGCCTCTATCTATCCTGTGTAGGTTGTAGTCAGAGGTGACGCCTCTATCTATCCTGTGTAGGTTGTAGTCAGAGGTGACGCCTCTATCTGTCCTGTGTAGGTTGTAGTCAGAGGTGACGCCTCTATCTGTCCTGTGTAGGTTGTAGTCAGTGGTGACACCTCTATCTATCCTGTGTAGGTTGTAGTCAGTGGTGACGCCTCTATCTATCCTGTGTAGGTTGTAGTCAGAGGTGACGCCTCTATCTGTCCTGTGTAGGTTGTAGTCAGTGGTGACACCTCTATCTATCCTGCGTAGGTTGTAGTCAGTGGTGACACCTCTATCTATCCTGTGTAGGTTGTAGTCAGTGGTGACGCCTCTATCTATCCTGTGTACATCGTAGTCTGTGTATAAAGTCTCATAACCTAATTCATTTAACATCATACATGCTATGTTTAGGAGCCAGCAACAACTGGCATCCGCTGGACTTTCTCTGGTAGGGTATAGGGTAAATGTCGCTGATAACTCAGTGCAAATTCCGTTGCTCATCTTCCCCCACGCTTCCATTTGAACTTCAACCCGTCACATACGTTCCATTCTATGCTCGGCTGGACTGTCGGACAGTGGAATCCGCCTGACCATAAAATGGGGCCTAAGTGACGGATGGAGAGCCAAGCGCGGAGACAATCGGTGGAATCCGCACAGAGTTATACGCAACATTTACTCATGGTGAGGGCTTTCCAAAACCCATGCAGCCTATAGCAAGCTCCTGCATGTAGCCTCTCCCACCATTGTGGCAGCTGCTGTGCTCTCTCAGAGCAGAGTAGTCTGTGATGACCACTGCTAGGAGAGCTAGGGCAGGGCACGGTCAGTGAGTACAGCTGTCACCTATATGAAGGACTAGAAGCAAAACATGTTCCCTTTAGGATGCGTTCACAGTTCCTATGACAGCTGCTTTATAGAGTTATAGTCCTGTTTTATCCATTACTGACTTCTATTTTTCATTTTCAGGGCAAAATATAATCTTAATGCCTTATCCCATGACACTGCCATAGGCCTTGTTCAGCATGCCCTAGACAACGGAGTACAGGTTACTGAGGTGCGTATAAAGAGCTCTAGTCACTAGATGGTGTTAAAGGGGTTGGCCACTTTAGAGTAAAATAGTTCAGTGTAGAGTATTAGTAAGTGTACTCACTGTATATACTGCCAGCAGCTCCCTGTGTACTCACTGTATATACTGATAGCAGCTCCCTGTGTTCTCACTGTATATACTGCCAGCAGCTCCCTGTGTACTCACTGTATATACTGATGGCAGCTCCCTGTGTACTCACTGTATATACTGATGGCAGCTCCCTGTGTACTCACTGTCTATACTGATGGCAGCTCCCTGTGTACTCACTGTCTATACTGACAGCAGCTCCCTGTACTCACTGCCTAGACTGCCAGCAGCTCCCTGTGGACTCACTGCCTAGACTGCCAGCAGCTCCCTGTGGACTCACTGTCTATACTGATGGCAGCTCCCTGTGGACTCACTGTCTATACTGACGGCAGCTCCCTGTGGACTCACTGTCTATACTGACGGCAGCTCCCTGTGGACTCACTGTCTATACTGACGGCAGCTCCCTGTGGACTCACTGTCTATACTGACGGCAGCTCCCTGTGGACTCACTGTCTATACTGACGGCAGCTCCCTGTGGACTCACTGTCTATACTGACGGCAGCTCCCTGTGGACTCACTGTCTATACTGACGGCAGCTCCCTGTGGACTCACTGTATATACTGACGGCAGCTCCCTGTGGACTCACTGTATATACTGACGGCAGCTCCCTGTGGACTCACTGTATATACTGACGGCAGCTCCCTGTGGACTCACTGTCTATACTGACGGCAGCTCCCTGTCTATTCACTGTCTATACTGACGGCAGCTCCCTGTGTACTCACTGTCTATACTGACAGCAGCTCCCTGTACTCACTGCCTAGACTGCCAGCAGCTCCCTGTGGACTCACTGCCTAGACTGCCAGCAGCTCCCTGTGGACTCACTGTCTATACTGATGGCAGCTCCCTGTGGACTCACTGTATATACTGACTGCAGCTCCCTGTCTACTCACTGTATATACTGACTGCAGCTCCCTGTGGACTCACTGTCTATACTGCCGGCAGCTTCCTGTGTTCTCACTGTCTATACTGCCGGCAGCTTCCTGTGTACTCACTGTATTTACTGCCGGCAGCTTCCTGTGTACTCACTGTATATACTGACAGCAGCAGCTTCCTGTGTACTCACTGTATATACTGACAGCAGCAGCTTCCTGTGTACTCACTGTATATACTGCCAGCAGCTCCCTGTGTACTCACTGTATAAACTGACTGCAGCTCCCTGTGTACTCACTGTATAAACTGACTGCAGCTCCCTGTGTACTCACTGTATATACTGACTGTATATACTGACTGCAGCTCCCTGTGCACTGACTGTATATACTGACGGCAGCTCCCTGTGTACTGACTGTATATACTGACGGCAGCTCCCTGTGTACTCACTGTATATACTGACGGCAGCTCCCTGTGTACTCACTGTATATACTGACTGCAGCTCCCTGTGTACTCACTGTATAAACTGACTGCAGCTCCCTGTGTACTGACTGTATATACTGCCAGCAGCTCCCTGTGTAAGTCATAGAGCTAATATCAGGCTCCCCTCCTCCAGGCTGTACTGCCCTTCTCTGTGGTGATTTTTTCCATAAGATGGAGGAGCATGTGACCATGCCCTGCCCCCAATGAGCATGTGAGAGCCCCCTGTTGTCAGTATATACGGTGAGTACACAGGGAGCTGCTGTCAGTATATACGGCAGTGGCGTAGCTATAGGGGTCGCAGCGGTCGCCATGGCGACCGGGCCCATACGCTAGGGGGGGGGCCCGCACGGCCCCCCTTGCCCCTTGTCTCTGAGCATCCCGAGAAGCTGCGGCCGCGCAGCTTCTCGGGATGCACAGATCGCTTTGATGTTCCGCCCGCACAGTGAGCGGGCGGAACATTAAAGCGATCAGAATACAGGAGCAGGACCTGTCAGCGCCCTCCTCCTGTATTTCCTCCCATAGGCTGCCGGCACTTCATACCAGCAGCCTATGGGAGGCCGGGATGTGATCATGTGACGTCATCACGCCTGCCGGAAGTCCCGTCCCTGCGGCTCACAAGATGGAGCCTGAAGAGGAGGAAGAGCGGCTGCCTGCAGCCACAGCGCGGGTTAGGTGAGTAGGATGTTTGTTTTTTTAGGGGCACCTCTGGGGGCATTATTAGTTCATGGGGGGGTACCTCTGGGGGCATTATTAGTATATGGGGGCACCTCTGGGGGCATTATTAGTTCATGGGGGCACCTCTGGGGGCATTATTAGTTCATGGGGGGCACCTCTGGGGGCATTATTAGTTCATGGGGGGCACCTCTGGGGGCATTATTAGTTCATGGGGGGCACCTCTGGGGGCATTATTAGTTCATGGGGGGCACCTCTGGGGGCATTATTAGTTCATGGGGGGCACCTCTGGGGGCATTATTAGTTCATGGGGGGCACCTCTGGGGCATTATTAGTTCATGGGGGCATTATTAGTTCATGGGGGCACCTCTGGGGGCATTATTAGTATATGGGGCACCTCTGGGGGCATTATTAGTATATGGGGGCACCTCTGGGGGCATTATTAGTATATGGGGGCATCTCTGGGGGAATTATTAGTTCATGGGGGGCACCTCCTGGGGGAATTATTAGTTCATGGGGGGCACCTCCTGGGGGCATTATTAGTTCATGGGGGGCACCTCTGGGGGCATTATTAGTTCATGGGGGGCACCTCTGGGAGCATTATTAGTTCATGGGGGGCACAGCAGGGGATCCTACATACAGGGGGCACAGCAGGGAATCCTACATACAGGGGGCACAGCAGGGGATCCTACATACAGGGGGCACAGCAGGGGATCCTACATACAGGGGGCATCCCACATTCCTACTCGCTTTACTGCACATAACACCAAACAGTGCAGTTACTATGGGAGCCTACAGGAGGGAGAAAGGGAAGGAAGTTGCTAGAAATGTGCGGAGCCTAAATTGTTTGTCTCTCAGATTCTGAAAAGATGAAACGTATCTGGAAGAAATCATCATGGAGGTCTGGGCCGGATGGAGAGGAAAAGGGAAAGTGAGGCCTCAGATCAAAGAAAACGTCACCTGTGAGTCACTGTATGACACTTTTCTTATTTTGTAGAACATCATTTAGTAGGGGTTCCCCCGAGGTGACAGCTACTACATTATCTGTACTCAGAGATATCACTGTGTTATGTGGTGTTACATAGGACTGCAGGTGACATCTACATTATCTGTACTCAGAGATACCACTGTGTTATGTGGTGTTACATAGGACTGCAGGTGACTACTACATTATCTGTACTCAGAGGGATATCACTGTTATCTGTGGTGTTACATAGGATTGCAGGTGATATCAGGTGACTTCTCCAGGTTGCAGAAGTTCAAACTTCATCGTGCCCTGCTGACAGTTTATTATGGGAGTTGTAGTTTTGCAGCATGTGGCTCTTCAGGTTGCAGCACTACAACCCTCATCTTTTCCAACTGGCAGTTTATGATGAGAGTTGTAGTTTTTCAGCTGGAGAGTCAAAGATTGGAATACAATGATTAGACAATGACACAGTACAGTCCATTAATTATAGGGGGCAGTAGTGCAGTACATTAGGTGGAGGCAGTGACAATGCATTAGAACATGGTGGCACATTAGAGTAATTGGATATAACGTTAGATATGACTTTGCCTGATCGGGTGAGATGGGGGGCCCAAAGCTAACATTTTGCACCAGGGCCCATCAGCCCCTCATATACGGTGAGTACACAGGGAGCTGCTGTCAGTATATACAGTGTACACAGGGAGCTGCTGCCAGTATATACAGTGAGTACACAGGGAGCTGCTGTCAGTATATACAGTGAGTACAGGGAGCTGCTGTCAGTATATACAGTGAGTACACAGGGAGCTGCTGTCGGTATATACAGTGAGTACACAGGGAGCTGCTGTCGGTATATACAGTGAGTACACAGGGAACTGCTGTCGGTATATACAGTGAGTACACAGGGAACTGCTGTCGGTATATACAGTGAGTACACAGGGAACTGCTGTCGGTATATACAGTGAGTACACAGGGAACTGCTGTCGGTATATACAGTGAGTACACAGGGAGCTGCTGTCGGTATATACAGTGAGTACACTTACTAATACTGTACACTAATACACTTATAGTCTTGTATATATGAGCAGTATTATAGCAGTTATGCGGTTCAGGGAAGAAAAAGAGCACTGCACCTCACACCTATGGCTGATACTAGTGCCGCTAGGCTAAATAAAAAACACATCAGAATTTTGTGTATGAATTGATCAAGCCATACTGCCCCATGTACCTCGTGCATCTGTGTATCTGATACACATGGGTCCCTACACTAATTCCACACCGTGCCAGTCAGTGGCCACCAACCCCGCAGGCGTGCACAGTCAGGGAATGGGGGCCATGGGATGAGCTATGGTGAGTGCAATACCTCATCCAGACTTGTGCTGTTTGGGGGCGACCTTCTTCTCCGCCGGCGGTGCTGGCCGGGTTCTGGTGTGGTGTTTTTGGGTCTGGTCCTGTGGCATGGGGGTCGCAGGGCCGTCCCATGGCCCCCGTTCCCTTACTGTGCACGCCTGCGGGGTTGGTGGCCACTGACTGGCACGGTGTGGACTTAGTGTAGGGACCCATGTGTATCAGATACCGGCACGAGGTACATGGGGCAGTATGGCTTGATCAATTCATACACAAAATTCTGATGTGTTTTTTATTTAGCCTAGCGGCACTAGTATCAGCCATAGGTGTGAGGTGCAGCACTCTGTTTCTTCCCTGAACCGCATTATAGTAGGTATATTCTTGTATATATAGGAGCAGTATTATAGTAGTTATATTCTTGTATATAGGAGCAGTATTATAGTAGGTGTATTCTTGTATATAGGAGCAGTATTATAGTAGTTATATTCTTGTATATAGGAGCAGTATTATAGTAGGTGTATTCTTGTATATAGGAGCAGTATTATAGTAGTTATATTCTTGTATATAGGAGCAATATTATAGTAGTTATATTCTTGACTGCCCCCTTTCTTCTTACTTACACACCATTACCCATGTCTGCTGCCCCCTACAGGTATTTGTGGATACAGTGGGTCCTGCTGATAAATATCAAGAAAAACTGAAGAAACTTTTCCCTGGTGTGGATGTGACAGTGAAACCCAAAGCTGATTCCCTTTTTCCTGTAGTCAGTGCAGCGAGTATCTGCGCTAAGGTAAGACAAAAGCTTTGGCTGTCCAGGCATGATGGGGATTGTAGTTTTGCAGCAGCTGGAGGGTCAACAAGTTCCACCACTGATACTTGGTATAAAACTCATCATGGGGGCAGGGATGTTTCTGAAACAAAGCTCATTTTTAATGTAAGGAAAGTATAAAAGTTGCAACTGACATAGCTCTATTTAAGACTACCTGTCCTTTATGTATTTCTAGTCCTGTACAATAGGGGGTGACATATCCTCTTGTATCTTGCACATTGCTTTATTCTTTCAGCATTGTGTAAAGGTAAATGGGTACTGTCACTTTTGACTTAAAATCATTAGATATAGTTTGGAGAACAGTGGCTTTCACACTGAATCCCAGTGCAATTCTATGGGACTGTCTCTCCTCTCTGCCAGTATCTCTTCCATCATCCGCCTCTGCTCTCCGCCACCTTTAGTACTAACACATGATGATGAGTGGATATAATACAAGTTCACATTCCCATTTTCTATATTTCAGGTTGCCAGGGATAGAGTGGTAAAAGGCTGGAAGTTCCTGGAGGATTTGGGTGAAATTGATACAGATTACGGCTCTGGATACCCAAATGGTCAGTTATCTAAAGACCTAAATCTTCTTTAGTGTCTGAGGCCAGAGGCTTTATCCTCCCCTGGGAAACCCGTAGGTTACACAGAGTAAGGAGCTTATCCTGGTAACACGCTAGAAGGAAGTCATCATCTTGTCAGTGCTTTTCCCTGTCATGTGATGGTACAAAGGATGATACAGGGCTTCATAAGTACTGATTGTAGCTTTCCTGGTAACCATGCACATTTTTTTAGCAACTTTCCAGTCCATAGTAAAACCATAAGGTTGACGTTTTACAATGACTGGAATGCACTGCTCTCTGCTGCTGTGGCAAAACTACAATTCCCATCCTGCTTGGATAGCGAAAGCATGATGGAAATAGTAGTTTTGGAACAGAAGGGGGGCCCCCAGGTGTGATACCACTTGTCTTGCTTTAACATCTGTAAATAATAGGACAGGACTTTTGTAGTTTTTCTTAGTTTTGAGTGTGATCTTGGAGCATTACATGAGGCACCAGCATGTTCCATCACTGGATGAGGGGACGGCGTGTGACTCTGACCCTGCAGAGTTTGTTACATTTATCTGTGCTGTTTCAGTATCTCCCACTTTTTAGAATTGAAAACAACACGTGAGGTGAATTGTAAGAATGCTGATTTTATATATATATAATATATATATATATATATATATATATATATATATATATATATATATATATATTATATATTTATATTATACACTCACCGGTCACTTTATTAGGTACACCATGCTAGTAACGGGTTGGACCCCCTTTTGCCTTCAGAACTGCCTCAATTCTTCGTGGCATAGATACAACAAGGTGCTGGAAGCTTACTCAGAGATTTTGGTCCATATTGACATGATGGCATCACACAGTTGCCGCAGATTTGTCGGCTGCACATCCATGATGCGAATCTCCCGTTCCACCACATCCCAAAGATGCTCTATTGGATTGAGATCTGGTGACTGTGGAGGCCATTTGAGTACAGTGAACTCATTATCATGTTCAAGAAACCAGTCCGAGATGATTCTAGCTTTATGACATGGCGCATTATCCTGCTGAAAGTAGCCATCAGATGTTGGCTACATTGTGGTCATAAAGGGATGGACATGGTCAGCAACAATACTCAGGTAGGCTGTGGCGTTGCAACGATGCTCAATTGGTACCAAGGGGCCCAAAGAGTGCCAAGAAAATATTCCCCACACCATGACACCACCACCACCAGCCTGAACCGTTGATACAAGGCAGGATGGATCCATGCTTTCATGTTGTTGACACCAAATTCTGACCCTACCATCCGAATGTCGCAGCAGAAATCGAGACTCATCAGACCAGGCAACATTTTTCCAATCTTCTACTGTCCAATTTCGATGAGCTTGTGCAAATTGTAGCCTCAGTTTCCTGTTCTTAGCTGAGCGGAGTGGCACCCGGTGTGGTCTTCTGCTGCTGTAGCCCATCTGCCTCAAAGTTGGAGGTACTGTGCGTTCAGAGATGCTCTTCTGCCTACCTTGGTTGTAACAGTTGGCTATTTGAGTCACTGTTGCCTTTCTATCAGCTGGAACCAGTCTGCCCATTCTCCTCTGACCTCTGGCATCAACAAGGCATTTCCGCCCACAGAATATATATATATATATATATATTATACACACACACATACTCACCGGCCACTTTATTAGGTACACCTGTCCAACTGCACGTAACCACTTAATTTCTAATTAGCCAATCACATGGCGGCAACTCAGTGCATTTAGGCATGTAGACATGGTCAAGACAATCTCCTGCAGTTCAAACCGAGCATCAGTATGGGGAAGACAGGTGATTTGAGTGCCTTTGAACGTGGCATGGTTGTTGGTGCCAGAAGGGCTGGTCTGAGTATTTCAGAAACTGCTGATCTACTGGGATTTACAACCATCTCTAGGGTTTACAGAGAATGGTCCAAAAAAGAAAAAACATCCAGTGAGCCGCAGTTCTGTGGGCGGAAATGCCTTGTTGATGCCAGAGGTTAGAGGAGAATGGGCAGACTGGTTCGCGCTGATAGAAAGGCAACAGTGACTCAAATAGCCAACCGTTACAACCAAGGTAGGCAGAAGAGCATCTCTGAACGCACAGTACCTCCAACTTTGAGGCAGAGGGGCTACAGCAGCAGAAGACCACACCGGGTGCCACTCCTTTCAGCTAAGAACAGGAAACTGAGGCTACAATTTGCACAAGCTCATCGAAATTGGAAAGTAGAAGATTGGAAAAACGTTGCCTGGTCTGATGAGTCTTGATTTCTGCTTGAACATGACAATGAGTTCACTGTACTCAAATGGCCTCCACAGTCACCAGATCTCAATCCAATAGAGCATCTTTGGGATGTGGTGGAACGGGAGATTCGCATCATGGATGTGCAGCCGACAAATCTGCGGCAACTGTGTGATGCCATCATGTCAATATGGACCAAAATCTCTGAGGAATGCTTCCAGCACCTTGTTGTATCTATGCCACGAAGAATTGAGGCAGTTCTGAAGGCAAAAGGGGGTCCAACCCGTTACTAGTATGGTGTACCTAATAAAGTGGCCGGTGAGTGTGTATAGATATAGAAATAATCAATTCAAAGAATATGTTCAGCAGCACTAGAAAAAAATTGCAATGTGCGGGTGCACGTCTCACCAAACCGGACCCGGGTTCGTATAGAGTATCCAAAGAGAAGATGGAGACCGCACTTCCAAAAAGAATTCACACTTTATTCACACCAGATGCAACGTTTCGGCTCAATGTGTAGCCTTTCTCAAGCAGAAAGGCTACACATTGAGCCGAAACGTTGCATCTGGTGTGAATAAAGTGTGAATTCTTTTTGGAAGTGCGGTCTCCATCTTCTCTTTGGATAGATATAGAAATAGAGAGAGATAGATAGATGGTCATCCTAGTGCAAAAAGTATACAGAATTGTAATTTAGTTTTGTTCAGAAATCTCCAGTCTTCTAGAACTTATCAGCTCCTGTATGTCCTGCAGGAAGTAGTGTATTCTTTTCAGTCTGACACAGTGCTCTCTGCCGCCACAGAGGAACTGTCCAGAGTAGTAGTAAATCCCCATAGAAAACCTCTCCTGCTCTGGACAGTTCCTGACATGGACAGAGGTGGCGGCAGAGAACACGGTGTTAGACTGGAAAGAATACACCACTTCCTGTCACTACACCATGCCACTACACCAGTACATCTTTCACACATACTAAACCTGAACTTTTCTCCATACTGCAGCTGATAAGTACTGGAAGACTGGAGATTTTCTAATAGAAGTAAATTACTAATCTATATAACTTTCTGACGCCAGTTGATTTGAAAGAAAAATTTTCACCAGAGTTCCCCTTTAAGCTTCTCTATTGCCTTACCATTGTTCTCAACAGACCCAAAGACTAAGGAATGGCTGGCTAAGTATCTAGATCCTGTCTTTGGATATCCTCAGTTTGTTCGGTTCAGCTGGAGCACCGCACAGACCATTCTGGAGAGCAAAGCTGCCCCAGTGCTATGGTGAGTGCAGATGTAGTGGCTGGGCCTTACTATTATGGTGGGCACAGTAATCTCGGGAGAGGTTGGTACTGTTGTATCCGGTTTGGTAAGAATGCTGGAGAAAAGTTCAGGTTTAGTATGTGTGAAAGATGTACTGGTGTATTGGCATGTGGAAAGAAACATGTATGGATATAGGGGACGATGAAGGTGGTACTGGTGTAATGGGTATAATTGTTATATGGAGACAGTAGGCAGAACAAAGCAAGCTTCTTTCTTCCAAAAACAGTGCCCCCCCTCAGGTTGTGTCTGTGTGGTATTACATCTCTGCTCCATTTAATGAATGGAACTGAGCTGTAATACCAAACAAAAACGGAGTATAAGAGTGGTGCTGTACAGAATTCCGGGCAAAATCAATGTTAAGAAATGTTATTGCCCAACAAAAATTATGAAAATGACTAACACTTATTATGGGAAACGCACCTATACTGCATTTTCCCTGCACTTACTACAGAATGGAGTGTTCAGTTCTCTGCAAAGTTGGTGCTGTCACATCACATAGTAGAGATCCCCTCTGCTCATATACTAATAAAAATGTCCCCCTGCATTGCCCCATATACTTATAATTTCCCCTGCATTGTGCGATATACTTATAATGTCCCCTGCATTGTTCCCCATATACGTATAATTTCCCCCTGCATTGTCCCATATACTTATAATTTCCCCTGCATTGTGCGATATACTTATAATGTCCCCCGGCATTGTTCCCCATATACGTATAATTTCCCCCTGCATTGTCCCATATACTTATAATTTCCCCTGCATTGTGCGATATAGTTATAATGTCCCCCGGCATTGTTCCCCATATACGTATAATTTCCCCCTGCATTGTGCGATATACTTATTATGTCCCCTGCATTGTTCCCCATATACGTATAATGTCCCCCTGCATTGTCCCCCATATATGTATAATTTCCCCCTGCATTGTCCCATATACTTATAATTTCCCCCTGCATTGTCTCCCATATCCTTTATAATTTCGACCCCCCCCCCCCCCCCCCCCCCTAAAAAAAAAAAGAAATAAAAATAAACAATAATACTCACCTAAATGGAGTTGGTCGTCCTCTCTTCAGCCTGTCGGTTGCCGGAGGGATCCACCAGCAGGTGCAATAACATCAAAACTGCGCATGCCGTGCGGCGCCGAGGAGGAAGGGTGGCGCAGACATGTGAGTAAGACTGCTACACCCACCGCCGAGACAGCTCCTGGGTCCGCGGTCCGTTACACCGCCCTCCGCCGTGAGAGTGGGAGGGGCGTGGGTGTAATGGACCGCGGACCCTGAGGCTGTCTTGGCGGCGGCTGTGGCTGCCGCACGGCACAGATTCAGATCTCTGAGGGATCCTCCAGCATGCGCAGCATTGACGTTATTGCACATGCTGGTGGATCCCTCCGGCGAGTGATGATGTGAGTGTGCTGGGGCCGGCCGCTGTCCCTAGCTGTCGGCGCCCCGTGCGGTCGCCCGGCCCTAGAAACGGCCATGAGTAAATCCCTATAGATCAAGCATCATGAATATATTTCTGTATAATGCTTTCTCCCCCTTATTCACTTAAACTGCACCAGCTGGATTAATAGTCATATCTGTACAGGACCAGCAGAGGGCAGCAAAGTCCACGTTCCTGCCTGTTGTCATGTACAGGAACAGCTGCTCCTCTCCCACACTTGCTGTAGCAGAGGGGCAGGGGTTTCCTGCTCAGCCAGGGATGGCCTTGTTGGTAACATTTGCACTGATTAGCTGTGTCAGATTATACCGGGTGATGGAGGGAGGGGAGGTCATACAGACCTTGTGTTCTAGTAAAGAGGATTTGGGTGTACAGTCTCTTCCTTCTCCTCCCCCATCCTAACCACGCATCTAAGTGCCTGTGAGATGAGGTGCAGAACCTTGGATGCACCTTTGTATATCCTCAGTGTATGATAACGTCTAACACATATACCTATCTATTTCAGGGGCGATGATGAAGAGGATGCAGGTAAATCTTCCTCACATTCTCTCCTTTCCTTTTTCGCTGCCTCAAAGGATCCTTCAAAGCGTCAAAGTCACAGGTTCTTCATGGAGCGGCAGCTGGAGCCTCTGGCTGATTTGTAGGAGAGAGTTACTGTGAAGTATCCCAGAGACCTTATACGTCTGCATATACAGTACAGCAGTGGTGCCAAGCGCTTATGCAGAACTACAATTCCCATCATGCCTGGACAGCCAAAATGGGGATTGTAGTTTTGCACCAGCTGGAGGGTCTTGGGTTTGACATTTGTATGTAATGTTGAAATACTATTAGTACTACACACCTTATATCAAGGGGGAAAATATTTTCAAGTGTCATAACCCCATTGTTAGTGTAAGTACAGGCACTTAATTTAAAGGGGAACTCCAGCAAAAAAAATAAAAATCTTTTAAATCAGCGGGTGACAGATTTGTCATTTACTTCTGTTAAAGAAAAAAAATCTGTAGTCTTCCAGTACTTATCAGCTGCTGTATGTCATAGACATAGATATACACGTCAGTCAGCAGCTGATAAGTACTGGAAAACTTGAGATCTTTTAATAGAAGTAAATAACATATCTTTCACTTTCTGACACCAATTAATTTGAAAGAATTTTTTTCTCCCAGCTGGAGTACCCTTTAAGGATTGCTCTTTGTGTCCTCAGCTATAACAAAGGTATGTCACTACTGTCAGCCATCACACTGCTAATATCCGTATATAGGGGAGCAGTGTAAACAAATCCTGGGTTACAATAATGCTGAATACATAACTTGCTGCTGCTTTACAAGTACCCAGGAGGTGAACGACCCTTGGTGTCTACTATCCAGAGTGCCTTGTGTGTGACTGCCCTACTTGGTTTCTCTTCTTATCTCTGTATTAGGCTGTCTCCTGATTACAAAGGTCCTAGAGGCGTTTCAGCACATAGCCCTAAAAACAAAGGCTCCACCTCCTGGGCACTTCTATAGTCAAAATAAAATGAAGGCTCCTCCTCCTGGGCACGTCTATAGTCAGTATAAAACATAGGCTCCACCTTCTGGGCACTTCTATAGAAGCACCTGAGACATAAGCTTTTATTATAAATGCCTTCACTTAAGGCAAAGGCAGAGGCAAAAATAAAATTCCCATCATCCCTGAACAGCCAAATCTTTGGTTGTCCAGGGATGATGGGGAATTGTATTTTTGCATCTGCTGTAGTGGTCTAAGTTTGACCCCTTTGCTGTTGCTGTTCAGACTGTCTTCTGATGTTTTCTGTATTTTATAACGTCCTCTCTCGGATTGCACAGACATGGCTGCTTTCTTCCTGAAGCAGAGCTATGCCTGTCTGCAGGTTGCCTCTGTTAATTCTGCTCAGCTCCATTAAAGAGGTTATCTAGCGTTAGAAGAAACAGCGCCACTCTTGTCCTCAGGTGGTGTGTGGTATTGCCGCTCAGTTCCATTGACATGGATTGAGTTGTTATACCACATATTACTTGAGGTCAGGGGTGAAGCAGCCATGTGTATTCTATTCCTGTATAACCCCTTTAAAGTTATTAATGTTCAGTAAGAGAAGATGAAGGTGGGGATGTTTGATGAAGTGATATTTAGTATGTGTGATAGAGCATGTGATGCCATCTTCTATAGGCTCCCTGGTGGATACAGCCGCAGTATACGACGTGTCTGTGATACCTTTCATGTATCTGTATACTCGCTCATTGCAGTCAATAATATAACTAAATAAACAGTATTGTTTGTACTTTTTGGATACTTTCCTGTATGTCTGTATAATCTATGCGTTAAATCCTTTTATCCCTCAATTTCTGGACTGATTAATTTACAGGTAAGACAAGGTTAATGGGATTTACCAAAATGGGTAAAAATGTTTTGTTTTTTTAGACTGGTGGCTTTTTTTTTCTTTCAAGTCAGCTGGTGTCAGAAAGTTATATAGCTTTTTACTTTACTTCTATTTAAAAATCACCAGTCTTCCAGTACTTATCAGCTGCTGTATGTCCTGTAGGAAGTGGTGTATTCTTTTCCGTTTGACACAGTGCTCTCTGCCGCCACCTCTGTCCATGTCAGAAACTGTCCAGAGCAGCAGCAAATACCCATAGAAAACTTCTCCTGCTCTGGACAGAGGTGGCAGTAGAGAGCACGGCCATTCATTCATAATGGAACGCTCAATAACATTCTTTATTATGTGCTAAATCTTCTACCATTGTTACTAGTTTCTACAAAAAATCCGGAGAGATAATTCCTTATATACTTTATTAATATTTTCTGCTTTAAAAGTATGTTCTTCCAACCAAACACATTTTTTTAGGCCACCCTTGCTTTTTTTTTTTTTTTATTTGATTTTATTTTTTGTTAGGGAGGGGGTGGGGTGTCTGAATGTGGAGAGGAGGGGCACACAGAGACATGTATGGGTGAAGCTCTTTGGCTTAGATTGTGCTTGCAGAGATGTATGCTGGAGTCTGGTCAAGTCTGACCCGTCTTGAACTTTGGTAACACTTTAAGTAACAGAAAGCAGTTTTAAGGAGCTGGAAATGGAGGGGAGGGAGTGAGAGGTAACAAAAGACTTGGTTTCTTTTAGACGCCATTACCGCTGCCGCTACCATCCACGTCTAGTTGGATACTTCTCTTGCGCAATGCTCTCCTCACCCGTTTTGGAATACTGTGAGGGTCCTGGAAGCAAATCTCTGAATATCCCGATGAGCCCTCCTGGGTGCGGTCTAGCTCTGCATGGGCGGAGTCTAGCTGTGTAGCATCGGCTCCCTCTTGTGGTGGAGTGATACAGAAGCACTGCTCGGTCATGGCTACGAATGAATGTTTCCAGATGGTGTCACACATGTTTTCTCCTGAACCAAATTTCTGTAAGGAAATGGCGTTTAGTTTGTTAAATGAAGAACAAGCAATTAGTTATTTATTACTATTCCTTAAACCAGGGTTAGGAACCTTGGCTCTCCAATTGTTGCAAAACTGCAACTCCCATCATGCCTGGACAGCCAAAGCCTTAGCTTTGGCTGTCCAGGCATGATGGGAGCAGTAGTTTTGCAACAGCTGAAGAGCCAAGGTTCCTAACCCTGCCTTAAAGAGGAACTTCAGCAAAAAAACATTTCTTTCAAATCAACTGGTGCCAGAGATTTGTCATTTACTTCTATTAAAAAAATCTTAAGGTTTTTAGTACTTAGCAGCTGCTGTATGTCCTGCATGAAGTGGTGTATTCCTTTCAGTCTGGAGAGCCGGAGAGGTTTTCTATGGGGATTTGCTAATGCTCTGGACAGTTCCTGACATGGACAGAGGTGGCAGCAGAGAGCACTGTGTCAGACTGGATTGAATACAACACTTCCTGCAGGACATACAGCAGCTGATAAGTACTGAAAAACTGGAGTTTTTTAACAGAAGTAAATTACAAATCTATATAACTTTCTGACACCAGTTGATTTGAAAGAATTTTCTTTCGCTGGAGTATCCCTTTTAAACCAACCAAATGTATGGTGGCCAGATATCTGTGTGACCACCGCTCTATTCACTATGTATGGGACAGTGTGTCAGTTTTACCTGGAGTTTTCCTTTTATAAAGGGGTTCATGATCAATACCCAGATCCAGACTGACCAGAAGGAGAGGTGGGCAGTGACCTTTCACATTGATGGGATAGAAAGGGCTTTTCTATGGTAAGAGGATCTCCACCCCCTCACATTGGGATAAGTGCCACTCACACAGGGGATTGTTTTAGGATGACGCCATGCAGTATGGTCCGGATTATTGTAAGCATTCCTATGGATGAATGTGTCACCACTCACAATGGTTTGTAGCAGCTCTGAGTGTGATGGGGATGTATCTGTATACTGGGTTATATACTCACCTGTTTGTATGTGATGCAGCCTTTACTGCAGTTTGTTTTGAGGTCTGTAGTTTCTGAGCATATTAAGTCTTGTTTACATGCGTCAAACCTGTAATAAGAGACCTGTATAAGAGATTATAGAGGTGTAGCTTTACTCTTAGAGGCTCACCTCTGCCGTGATGTTACTCCGGCGCTCATCCCTGTACAGTGCCGGATGAATATTCATTAGCAGGGTGAGCCGTTCCGGGTGTTTTGGTGCGCTGAGGGTGGTAGTCCTGCCCCCAGTGTGCCAAAGTGCCTCATTTACATCTACAATTTCCTAAAAATTGCGCTAAGGATCAAGGAAAGAAAATAATGTTCATCCTCATTCCCCCGTGCGCTATAGGCTCATAACAGCAACAGAAACTAACCTGCTCTTAGTTTCCCTTTAATACTGCTCTCTATATACAAGAATATAACTACTATAATACTGCTCTCTATATACAAGAATATAACTACTATAATACTGCTTCTATATACAAGAATATAACTACTATAATACTGCTCCCTATATACAAGAATATAACTACTATAATACTGCTCCTATATACAAGAATATAACTACTATAATACTGCTCTCTATATACAAGAATATAACTACTATAATACTGCTCTCTATATACAAGAATATAACTACTATAATACTGCTCCTATATACAAGAATAAAACTACTATAATACTGCTCTCTATATACAAGAATAAAACTACTATAATACTGCTCCTATATACAAGAATATAACTATACTCCTGTATATAGGAGCAGTATTATAGTAGTTATGGTTCAGGGAAGAAAAAGAGCGCTGCACCTCACACCTATGGCTGACACTAGTGCCTCTCGGCTGCATAAAAAACATCAGAATCTTGTGTATGAATTGATCAAGCCACACTGCATGCAGGTATCTGATACACATGGGTCCCTACACTAAGTCCACACTGTGTCGGTTAGTGACCACCACCCCCGCCAGGTGTGCACAGTCAGGGCAACCCCCATGCCACAGGACCAGACCCAAAATGCCCCCCCCCCCCCCCCCCCCCCCCCAAAAAAAAAAAAACTCCCAGCCAGCACCGCCGGCGGAGGAAGCTGCCCCCAAACAGCACAAGTCTGGATAAGGTATTACGCTTACCATTGCTACTACAGATAGAATGGGACAAACAGGAGGGATAAAAGCACATGCACTCAGGTGTGACATGGGAATTGCAGGGCTGTTCCATAGTCTCCCCTCCCGGCCTGTGCAGGCCCGGCGGGCGTGGCGGTCTCTGACCGGCACAGTGTGGACTTAGTGTAAGGACCCATGTGTATCAGAGACCTGCACGTTGGTACATGGGGCAGTGTGGCTTGGCCAATTCACATACAGACTTCTGATGTTTTTTTATGCAGCCGAGAGGCACTAGTGTCAGCCATAGGTGTGAGGTGCAGTGCTCTTTTCTCTCCTGGACCGTATTATAGTAGTTATATTCTTGTATACAGCACGAGTCTCAGCTTACATAAAGATAAAAACTTCAACGGAGACCAATAAACACAGAACAGTATATAGTGCTGAGAAGCAGATGGTCACACATAACTACTCTAGCACTATTAACATAATGTGCAATACGAAGAATAAAGGGCTGAAGGGCACTCACCTGAATCTGCTGTATATAGAATCCTTTAATTCAATATTTCATAGGTGCAGGAAAATAGGGAGTCTATAGCAGGTGTGTACCCACTGACTGTTTAGGGTCTATGGCCTTCTTCTGGTCAGTGGACAATTGGAAGAAGGGTTATACAGCAGATTCGGGTGAGTGCTCAGAGCTTTATTCCTCATATTGCACATTCTATCAGTCTTCAGCCGTATCTTCCCTTAAGCTATTCAGTCCGAAACTTCAAAGCCTGGTTTCACTGCTTGCTGCCAGATCCTCTCATCTTTGGCACTCTGGTCTAGTGGTGCTGCCCATTACACTCTACCATTGCTATTATAACTACTATGATACTGCTCTTTTATGGGGGTAGAAGGCGTGGATGGGAGGAGATTTTTATCATATACAGTATATCATGTTCTCTTACCATTCACCACAGAATGTATCACAGAGGGGCAGCTCATGGATTCCAGCTACAGATCCAGGGAGACCCCACTTGGAGATGTGTGGGGAGCAGAGATACATACATTGCACTCGGCTGACATATTCCTCACACCTACAGAACATAAGCATTAAGGTCATTTATAGAAAGTTACACCAACCACTAACAGAAAGAACATGGACATATAGTTACCTAGGACTGAGGGATCTGCAGCCTGTCCAGGGGAAGGGGATGGAGGAAGCAGCGTCTAGGTGTTCCTGGGCACAGCATGAATCTAGGAGGAAGAAGAATGGGTTAATGTCACTGGAGTAATATATAGAGATGTCAGGGTCCTGGGGTCTGTGGATGGGGCACTGACTCAGGGAAAACTTCTCTCCGTTTCCTAGGACTGGATACAGATTTTTCCAGCACCCGAAGCAGCATGGACCTGACAAGCTGCCGGCTGATCCAAAGAGCGGCCTCGCTTCGTTTTTACTGTAAATCCGCTCATCCCTATCTTTGGAAATGTTTTAGAAAATATGGAGTGTGGCCATCAATGTTTTTTTGAATTATATAAATAAATCTATCTCTTGCACTAAACTCCCTCAACCCCCAGAGGTGAAATGTTATTGGTTAGGTTATTGTGCTGCTTGTTCTACATCCAGAACCATTCAGGTCTGGTACCTCCTTACACTAAACAGCTGGAGCCTCTGCGCTTCCATCCTCACGCTCGCCCTTTCTGTCCCTCTGTCTTTGCCCTCCACCTTTAGCCCCTTCATCCTTAGGGCCCTATTCCATGTCCCTGCCAGGTCAGCACTCGTATGTCGGGGGGAGGGCAGCATGGGGAGCTGCGGGATCGTCCCAGTGGCCCATAGATGATAGCGACGGTCTGCTGCTACCGCTCCTATTACACATCTGCTAGCCTATCTGTCGTTTTGATAGGTCATGTTTTAAGACAACGATCAGCTGACATCGGGCATGCCGGCTGATCTTTGCTTTTTATTATGACCTATTACACCAAAAGATTATCAGCCAAGTATGGCACATAGTTGTTTGGTGTAATAGGGCCCATATCCTCATCCTTTCACCCCGTCCATCCTCACCCTCCACCCTTTGGCATCTGTCATTGCCCTCCACCTTTTACCCCCTCCATCCTCGCCCTCCACATTTAGGCTCCTCCTTTCTCACTCTCCACCTTTCAGCCTCTCCATCCTCGCCCTCCACCTTTCGGCCTCTCCATCCTTGCCCTCCACCATTTGGCCTTTCCAACTTTCAGTTCCTCCATCCTTTTGGAGCCTCCTTTCTCACTATCCACCTTTCAGCCGCTCAGTCCTCGTCCTTTCAGCCTCTCTGTCCTTGCCCTCCACCTTTCAGCCTCTCGGTCCTCGTCCTTTTAGCCTTTCCTCGGTCCTCGCTCTCACACCTTTCAGCCTCTCGGTCCTCGCTCTCACACCTTTCAGCCTCTCGGTCCTCGCTCTCACACCTTTCAGCCGCTCCATCCTCGCCCTCCACCTTTCAGCCTCTCGGTCCTCGCTCTCACACCTTTCAGCCTCTCGGTCCTCGCTCTCACACCTTTCAGCCTCTCGGTCCTCGCTCTCACACCTTTCAGCCTCTCGGTCCTCGCTCTCACACCTTTCAGCCTCTCGGTCCTCGCTCTCACACCTTTCAGCCGCTCGGTCCTCGCTCTCACACCTTTCAGGCGCTCCGTCCTCGCTCTCACACCTTTCAGCCGCTCCATCCTCGCTCTCACACCTTTCAGCCTCTCGGTCCTCGCTCTCACACCTTTCAGCCTCTCGGTCCTCGCTCTCACACCTTTCAGCCGCTCCGTCCTCGCCCTCCACCTTTCAGATCCTCGATCCTCACTTTTTAGCCTTACACAAGGGTCATTCAGGTGCCATTGATTTTGGTCAGGATGCGCTCATGCTTGAGTACATATTGCCCCATCTTTTTAGGATGGTGGTTACCTTCGAGGCCTGAGCTTCTGGATTGTTCTGTCATTAAACTACGTTATTATTAGGTCTGGAGGCTCCATTATACTGTGCGCCATGTGACAGAACCCAATGCATCACTTACAGACAGGCAACATGTCGATACGTCAGAGCGTCTCAGTCCTCACACAAGTGAATTGGGAGGATGAAGTCCGATAAAAAGTCTATTAATGTAATGGGCGGAAGAACCGGGATCAATGACCATTGGTGGGGCGGCATATGTTGGCCGTTTCTGTATAGCCGTATAGGGTTCAGTCTATTCTACATAGGTGTGCTATGACTGATCTGGGCATTATGGAGGCAGCTTGTCCAGTCCAGACAGACCAAATGGTAAAGAGTTTGTTCTGGAAACCTTTCGAACTCCAACCCACAAGTCTCTGGGATCCATATTATTATACTCACGGCTTGAATACTGCTGACACCTGGTCAGCCCGGGCTCAGGACCTGCTGTCAGCTTCTGCCTCTTCTTTACTGCACAAGTGTCTGGAGACCCAGTAGACTGGGAGAATATAAGGAACGAAGAGAGGAGACAGAGGAACAATGGAGACATTCTTTCCTAGGGGGAAGATAAAGAAATTATATGAATTCATACTAAATACAAAATAATTATTACCCCAGTAACATCTTATTACAGTAACCTGTCTCCTGATCCTCTTATTACCCCAGTAACATCTTATTACAGTAACCCGGCTCCTGATCCTCTTATTACCCTGTAACATCTTATTACAGTAACCCGGCTCCTGATCCTCTTATTACCCTGTAACATCTTATTACAGTAACCCGGCTCCTGATCCTCCTATTACCCCTGTAACATCTTATTACAGTAACCCGGCTCCTGATCCTCTTATTACCCCTGTAACATCTTATTACAGTAACCCGGCTCCTGATCCTCTTATTACCCTGTAACATCTTATTACAGTAACCCGGCTCCTGATCCTCTTATTACCCCTGTAACATCTTATTACAGTAACCCGGCTCCTGATCCTCTTATTACCCTGTAACATCTTATTACAGTAACCCGTCTCCTGATCCTCTTTTTACCCCTGTAACATCTTATTACAGTAACCCGGCTCCTGATCCTCTTATTACCCCTGTAACATCTTATTACAGTAACCCGGCTCCTGATCCTCTTATTACCCCTGTAACATCCTATTACAGTAACCCGGCTCCTGATCCTCTTATTACCCCTGTAACATCTTATTACAGTAACCCGGCTCCTGATCCTCCTATTACCCTGTAACATCTTATTACAGTAACCCGGCTCCTGATCCTCTTATTACCCCTGTAACATTTTATTACAGTAACCCGGCTCCTGATCCTCTTATTACCCCTGTAACATCTTATTACAGTAACCCGGCTCCTGATCCTCTTATTACCCCTGTAACATCTTATTACAGTAACCCGGCTCCTGATCCTCTTATTACCCTGTAACATCTTATTACAGTAACCCGGCTCCTGATCCTCCTATTACCCAGTAACATCTTATTACAGTAACCCGGCTCCTGATCCTCTTATTACCCCTGTAACATCTTATTATAGTAACCCGGCTCCTGATCCTCCTATTACCCTGTAACATCTTATTACAGTAACCCGGCTCCTGATCCTCCTATTACCCCTGTAACATCTTATTACAGTAACCCGGCTCCTGATCCTCTTATTACCCCTGTAACATCTTATTACAGTAACCCGGCTCCTGAGCCTGTTATTGCCCTGTATCCATTTATAACAGTGACCCAGCTCCAGAGCATCATTCATAATGTGTCGGTGAATCACCCATGACTCTGATGTCACTTTCTGTCTCCATCCTCCTGGCAGCCTGCACTTTATCCTACAGATTAGCCCTGGGATTTATTTATATACCACCTTCCTGCCCTCATCACACTGTACAGTACCTGCCGCTCGGCTGCCCCCTCTTATATAGTGAATGGCTGTATCTCTGTATAGCAGTATCCCAGACTGTCACCTGTTGCTCTGATCCCCCATCTGCAGCCGCAGACCTTACTGCATATTCACACCGGAGTCCTATAATCTCCAGCTGCCGCCCGCTGACCACTTTGTAGCGTCCCTGTTGTGCCTCCTCGCCCATCTCCCCATCACCCCTTGTGATGCAGCTCTCACCTTGATGCTGTGTTGCGGTTCTGCAGGCTGGCACCTGGCGCAGTTGCTGTCGTGTGTCTTCCCTATGCAGTGATTCTGCCTCCTGTATCTAAAGATTTCCTGCAACCCCCCCCCTCTCCCTACATCATATCCCCTTATCTCCTCCTTCCTCCTCCTCCTCCTCCCCTGCTGGATCGGCCACTTGGTGTCACCTGCTCCACAGAGACTCATCTATCATCGCCCTATGTCTGTGCATTGACCAGGGATGCAGCAGCAGCATGGTCTTCAGGGCTCCAGTCTATTAGTCTGTATCCCAGGGCTGGAGATAGATGTGTGCTGCTGTGACATATCCCTATGCAGCGCCCTTCTTCTCCAGTCATTTCTGCTTCTCATCATTGTCATTTGCCATCTTATTTCTAGACATTAGGGCGGTGGTGCCCAGCTGGTGCCCACCATGTGCCTGTCATGTGGACCGAGCCCCAAGGGGAAGGCATCTGCATAGGGAAGCTAATGTATTATATATGAGACAAGAAAGAGCTGGCTGCTTCCATTTCAAACAGCGCCACCTCTGTCTCTATGTAATGCCTGGTATTGCATCTCCAGGATCTGCAATACTAGGTACAGTCTTTGTATGAAGAAGGAAATAACAATGGATTTTTACTACCATACCCTGTATACAGTAACTGGTGTCAGAATAAAAGCTACATAGCACCTTCCAGTCCTGTCATACAATGCCGAGAGTCCAGTCCTTTGTTTGGACCACGTAAGATGTGGAGTTTATGCAAATTTGTACTGAAAGAGACCACTTGGAGAAGCGGTTTTGGGGTAGAATGGTAAGGGGAATTGCCGCTGAGATGAGGAGCAGTATCAGCAATGTCTAGTCTCAGGACTGAAGTAGTTTAGCGGTCAAGTATGAGGACTGTGTTAGTGATGTCTGTATTAGTCCAGGACGTCTGGTCTGGGGTCTGTATTAGTCCAGGACGTCTGGTCTGAGGTCTGTATTAGGTCAGGAGGTCTGGTTTGAGGTCTGTATTGGGTTAGGAGGTCTGGCCTGGGGTCTGTATTAGGTCAGGAGGTCAGGTCTGAGGTCTGGTCTGAGGTCTGTATTGGGTTAGGAGGTCTGGTCTGAGGTCTGTATTGGGTCAGGAGGTCTGGTCTGAGGTCTGTATTAGTCCAGGACGTCTGGTCTGGGGTCTGTATTAGGTCAGGAGGTCTGGTCTGAGGTCTGTATTAGTCCAGGACGTCTGGTCTGGGGTCTGTATTAGGTCAGGAGGTCTGGTCTGAGGTCTGCATTGGGTCAGGAGGTCAGGTCTGAGGTCTGTATTAGTCCAGGAGGTCAGGTCTGAGGTCTGTATTAGTCCAGGAGGTCAGGTCTGAGGTCTGTATTGGGTCAGGAGGTCAGGTCTGAGGTCTGTATTGGGTCAGGAGGTCAGGTCTGAGGTCTGTTTTGGGTCAGGAGGTCTGGTCTGAGGTCTGTATTAGGTTAGTAGCTCTGGTCTGAGGTCTGTATTGGATTAGGAGGTCTGGTCTGGGGTCTGTATTAGGTCAGGAGGTCTGGTCTGAGGTCTGCATTGGGTCAGGAGGTCAGGTCTGAGGTCTGTATTAGTCCAGGAGGTCAGGTCTGAGGTCTGTATTAGTCCAGGAGGTCAGGTGTGAGGTCTGTATTGGGTCAGGAGGTCAGGTCTGAGGTCTGTATTGGGTCAGGAGGTCAGGTCTGAGGTCTGTATTGGGTCAGGAGGTCAGGTCTGAGGTCTGTTTTGGGTCAGGAGGTCTGGTCTGAGGTCTGTATTAGGTTAGTAGCTCTGGTCTGAGGTCTGTATTGGATTAGGAGGTCTGGTCTGGGGTCTGTATTAGGTCAGGAGGTCAGGTCTGAGGTCTGTATTGGGTTAGGAGGTCTGGTCTGAGGTCTGTATTAGTCCAGGAGGTCTGGTCTGAGGTCTGTATTGGGCTAGGAGGTCTGGTCTGGGGTCTGTATTAGGTCAGGAGGTCAGGTCTGAGGTCTGTATTGGGTTAGGAGGTCTGGTCTGAGGTCTGTATTAGTCCATGAGGTCTGGTCTGAGGTCTGTATTAGTCCAGGAGGTCTGGTGTGAGGTCTGTATTGGGTTAGGGGGTCTGGTCTGAGGTCTGTATTAGTCCAGGAGGTCTGGTCTGAGGTCTGTATTGGGTTAGGGGGTCTGGTCTGAGGTCTGTATTAGTCCAGGAGGTCTGGTCTGAGGTCTGTATTGGGTTAGGAGGTCTGGTCTGGGGTCTGTATTAGGTCAGGAGGTCAGGTCTGAGGTCTGTTTTGGGTTAGGAGGTCTGGTCTGAGGTCTGTATTAGTCCAGGAGGTCTGGTCTGAGGTCTGTATTGGGTTAGGAGGTCTGGTCTGAGGTCTGTATTAGTCCAGGAGGTCTGGTCTGAGGTCTGTATTGGGTTAGGAGGTCTGGTCTGGGGTCTGTATTAGGTCAGGAGGTCTGGTCTGGGGTCTGTATTAGTCCAGGAGGTCTGGTCTGAGGTCTGTATTGGGTTAGGAAGTCTGGTCTGAGGCCTGTATTAGTCCAGGAGGTCTGGTCTGGGGTCTGTATTGGGTCAGGAGGTCTGGTCTGGGGTCTGTATTGGGTCAGGAGGTCAGGTCTGAGGTCTGTATTGGGTCAGGAGGTCTGGTCTGGGGTCTGTATTGGGTCAGGAGGTCTGGTCTGAGGTCTGTATTAGGTCAGGAGGTCAGGTCTGAGGTCTGTATTGGGTCAGTAGGTCTGGGGTCTGTATTGGGTCAGGAGGTCTGGTCTGAGGTCTGTATTGGGTCAGGAGGTCTGGTCTGAGGTCTGTATTGGGTTAGGAGGTCTGGTCTGAGGTCTGTATTAGTCTAGGAGGTCTGGTCTGAGGTCTGTATTGGGTTAGGAGGTCTGGTCTGGGGTCTGTATTAGGTCAGGAGGTCTGGTCTGGGGTCTGTATTAGTCCAGGAGGTCTGGTCTGAGGTCTGTATTGGGTTAGGAAGTCTGGTCTGAGGCCTGTATTAGTCCAGGAGGTCTGGTCTGAGGTCTGTATTGGGTTAGGAGGTCTGGTCTGGGGTCTGTATTAGGTCAGGGGGTCAGGTCTGAGGTCTGTATTGGGTCAGGAGGTCTGGTCTGGGGTCTGTATTGGGTCAGGAGGTCAGGTCTGAGGTCTGTATTGGGTCAGGAGGTCTGGTCTGGGGTCTGTATTGGGTCAGGAGGTCTGGTCTGGGGTCTGTATTGGGTCAGGATGTCAGGTCTGAGGTCTGTATTGGGTCAGGAGGTCTGGTCTGGGGTCTGTATTGGGTCAGGAGGTCTGGTCTGAGGTCTGTATTGGGTCAGGAGGTCTGGTCTGAGGTCTGTATTAGTGGTATCTGTTCTGTAGTAGATTAGGGGTCAGGTCTGGAGTCTCTGTATTAGGGGTCTGGCCTGTATCTCCGTTTATTTATGTTTGCTCTATGTTCTGTATATATAGGATCTGCTTGTGGTCCGGTCTGGGGTCTATTAGTTTATGGTATCTGTTCTGTAGTTTAGGGAGTCAGGTCTGGAATCTGTGTATTAGGGGTCTAGTCTGTGGTTTAGATGTGGATAGGCAATTGTATTCGTTTACGGGGTTAGGACAGGGGTCTTTTCGTTTAGATGTCAAGGCCCTTGGTCTGTATTAGTTGAGCTGCTATGGACCACACATTAACCCTTACCGCACTCCTCCTCGCAGCCATATTTGTAAGTATAGATAGTTTCTTATTTATAACATACAATACATTACATCCATATGGGATCTTTCGGTCAGCCCCCCTATAGATTGCTAGCTCTAATTGAAAGTTGCTATATGTATAATGTATTAAGAGTTTTTTTTCCTTTGTAATGGATCAAGACTGCCATCTGGTGTTTTTGTGCAGAATAGCAGCCTCTCTCTATGCCATAACACAATGTGATGAGACATTTGATCATGCAGCTCTACAATGGGGAACTAAAGGCCCTGTTATACGGAACGATCATCGGTCGTATTCAGCCGATAATTGTCCCGTGTAATAGAAGGCAACGATCAACGGACATGAACGATGTCGGCTGATCGGTGCAGTCGTTTGTCTTTTAACATGTCGAAAGATAAACGACTCATATGGCAACGATCTTCCACCGCCGCTCCAAGCAATAGGAGCCGCCACGATCCTCCATAGGCTGCCCAGATAATCTAGCAAACATCTGGGCAGTCCCCGCACACCCCACCACGACCCCCCCCCCCCCCCCCGGACTCACCCGCTCGCTGCCACCGTGTGTAATAGTGGCGGCAGCGAGCGGGGGAGGAGGAGCAAATGAGCACTGACAGCGCTCGTTTGCTCCTCCAGACGCCCCGTGGAATACAGCCTAAGGGTATGTTCACACTAAGTAAAACAGGCGCAATCCCGTCTGTCTCAGTATGCCATAGCCCTTCTATGGGAGGGTGCGCGCTCCTCCGCAGCTGCCACTCTATGCTTAAAGAGTGGAGAGCAGCGGCAGCGGAGGAGCGTGCGTCCCCTCATTCAGTCGCATCAGGACACGGAGCATGGCGGGATTCTGCGGCGGGGATATCCGCCGTATTTGCTTAGTGTGAACATACCCTTAGGGAGCAACAATGGGGCACATGCTGATATGCTTATGACTATATTCTATTACCTAACACAATGTTTCCCAAGTTGTGGCCTTCCATCTGTTGCAAAACTAGAACTCCCATCAAGGCCTGACAGACAAGAGCTGAGGGGCCTTAGCTTGGGGAACACTGAGTTAAAGGGGTACTCCGGTAAAAGAAAAATTCTTACAAATAAACTGGTGCCAGAAAGTTATACAGATTTGTAATTGACTTCTATTTTAAAAAATAGCTGCTGTATGCCCTGCAGGAAGTGGTGTATTGTTCCCAGTCTGACACCGTGCACTCTGCTGCCACTTCTGTCCATGTCAGGAACTGTCCAGAGCAGTAGCAAATCCCCATAGAAAACCTCTCCTCCTCTGGACAGTTCCTGACTTGGACAGAGGTGGCAGCAGAGAGCACTGTTTCAGACTGGAAAGAATACACCACTTCCTGCAGGACATACAGCAGCTGATAAGTACTGGAAGACTGGAGATTTTTAGAAGTCATTTACAAATCAGTATAACTTTCTGGTCCCAGTTTATTTGAAAACATTTGTTATCCTCTGGAGTGCCCCTTTTAAAGGATCTGTATTGGATCCATTTTGTATAAGATCCCAAGGGTCTGTTCACATGGTGCAGTCAGATTTTTTCAGAACAGTCAGAACAGAATTTCAGCATTTTACAGCCTGTATTGTAATGGATTGTTACCAGTGTATTATCACCATTGCCAGACAGATCTATTGCAGTGAGGGGGCTGGTGATGTCACTGACCCTGTCAGGATTCAGACTCTCTTGCCTGCTGTAAAGATGGGACGGGGTACATACATTACATTACTGATCCTGAGTTACATCCTGTATTATACTCCAGAGCTGCACTCACTATTCTGCTAGTGAGGTCACTGTGTACATACATTACTGATCCTGTATTGAATTATCAGGTTGTTTATATAATCAGGTGTGTAATTGTTTGCAGGTATATAAATCCAGGTACGGTGTCATCCATGATAGCACAGATAGATAAGTGGCAGGTGAGGAGTAATGGTTCGGGCAGCGCTGCACGCTCGGGCAGACAGAGGAGAGATTTGCTGCAATGTGAAGGATTACACAGCTAAGAGAAGCGATTAGGCAGCAAATGACAAGGCTGAATAAGCGGAAGCACTCAGCCATGGATCCCCCCTCCCCGACCCTCACACTGTCCTTGTCACTGACACCTGCAGTTTATATGGAGGGGGCAGGTGTCTGGGATAACAGCCTCCTATTTCTTCTATGTACATGGACTGAGTGCTAGCTCTGCAGATCAGTATTTGCTGTAAAACCATTCAGCTGTCATCGCTATTACGTATAAGTTCTAGTTTTGTGTCGAAAATAATCTGTTGCCCTTTGGAAACCGTCAACAAGCAGATCTTCCAGCAGAAAGTGACGGATCTTACTGTAGCTGTATTTGTATTCTGAGTATAGTCAGTGAAAGTTGCATTTGATGCCGGGCACAGTAGTATATAGATCAGGGGGAGGGAACCTTGGCCCTCCAGCTGTTGCAAAACTACAACTCCCATCATGCCTGGACAGCCAAAGCTAAAGCTTTGGCTGTCCAGGCATGATGGGAGTTGTAGTTTTGCAACAGCTGGAGGGCCAAGGTTCCCGACCCCTGCTATAGATTACAATTTTGGGTATTAAAGGGCGTTTTCATGAGAATGTATGTCCGAAGCTGTATAGAAATGAACTCTGTTGCTATTTGAACACCACAAATAAGCTGCTGTTGACGGATCTCACATGGTTTTATTAATAAGGGAATAGATTAAGTAATACGTGGACTTGTGTTGATTTTCTGGGTGATAAAAATGAGGACAAAAAAACTTTGAAATACTGTCAAGAGGCAGTGTAGGGTGAATGAATATCTTTTCTAGCCGAACCCAGTGATATATACTATTTTCCGGCGTATAAGGCGACCCCTGACTCTTAAGAAGATTGTCAGGGGTTCGCCTTATATGCTGGAAAAGGCCGATCAGGAAGGAGTTAACACCAGCTAAATAAAAAACAAACAAACAGGAATTTCAAGTGGAATCCGAGAAAAATAAGGCAGGGATTCCGCTTCTAATTCCTCGCCTATTCCTTAGTGTGAACATACCCCAACTGTGTAGCAATTCCAGATTGGATAGCAGCATGATTACTTATTTGATGAGTCTTCTTGATCATATATTAACTAAAAACGCTTTCCGATTTAAGGCTATGTTCACATTCTGCATGAGACCAGCCTTTTTCGTGACCTGGCTGGGTCAGGAAATGGCCGGTCTCAGAAAATATCATCCCGGGCCTGTACTGCAGTACTGGCCGGATGATCTTTAGCGCCGCAGAGTTCTCATGCGGGCGCATCCCTGCGCGACCGCATCAGAGCTCCCCCAGCACACTGCGGCCGCTCGCTCCATTGTGTGCACTGACAGGGTCTTCTGCGGCCGTTAATCAATGAATAGTGGCCACAGAAAACTGACATGTCAGATTTCTACCGCGCCGCTAGGCATCCCGGCCAGAGTGTATACTATGGGGGACATTTATTAAGTCCGACGTTTTCTGCACCGGACTTAAAAATGTCCCAGCAGCTTCGGCACTACGGAGATTTATGTAGAGGTGGACTGCCTTTTTTGGCGAAACTAAAGATGAATCGCGCCCCCCCCCAGGCATCAGAAGATTGTAGGTTCGACACCTACCTGGTTTGATACCGCTGCCGTGGTTAGTACTCTGCGTTGTGGCAGCAGCAACCCTGCTTCAAATCCGGTTCATGGCTTCCTTATGAGCAGTTCTACCGCAATGTTGAAGAGTCTACTGGGGGTAGAACCCCCAGGAAGTCGAGCCCAAATTGCATCTCTGGGATTTCTCCTCCTCTTTCATGGACCCTCTCTCAATGGTGGCATGCTCACGTTGACCACATGGCTTCGCTATATGGACGGAATGTGCCTGCTGTGCACAGAGACAGAAGGAAATCTAATGGTGCGTTTACACCGAGAAATTTATCGGACAAATTTTTGAAGCCAAAGTCAGGAATGGATTTGATAAGAGGAGAAATCTCTGTCTCTGTATATAGTCTGTTTCTGGCTTTGACTTAAAAAATCTGTCAGATAAATGTCTCTGTATAAACGCACCCTTACATTACGTTAATCAGCTGAATATGTGTCCTCCATCTATTATATTCTACTTGGAATATAATCAGAATGCCATCCATTTCTTTGATGGAGGTGAAATAAGGTGATACCAGGTTGACATCCACCGACCAACAAAAGGGACCAAAATGTAAATGTAATTTACCCAGTGAAATGCCCACGTGGGGGTAGGTTATGTCGGACAGACGAGCAGACAAAAAGCATATAGGGGCTATCGGGAAATCCAGTGGAGTCAGGGAAACAGAATAGGGGAAGGAGTATGGTGAAACATCAGTAGTCAGACATGTTTACAAATGTCGGCATAATAAATGTGATTTGAGGTGGCAGGTGATCGAGCAGCTTGAGGGATATGGTGATGCTGAGGAGAACCGGAAACTATTTCTCCCGCGAAAATTTTTATTAAAGTATTGTATTGTACCCCAAAAATTATTTTCCCCTGCACTTACTATTGCATCAAGGCTTCACTTCCTGGATAACATGGTGATGTCACTTCCTGGATAACATGGTGATGTCACTTCCTGGATAACATGGTGATGTCACTTCCTGGATAACATGGTGATGTCACTTCCTGGATAACATGGTGATGTCACTTCCTGGATAACATGGTGATGTCACTTGCTGGATAACATGGTAATGTCACTTCCTGGATAACATGGTGATGTCACTTCCTGGATAAAATGTTTATATCATGACCCGACTCCCAGAGCTGTGCGGGCTGTGGCTGCTGGAGAGGATGATGGCAGGGGGATGCTCATTGTCCCCCCAGTGCTCTGTGTCCCTCAGTGTCCCCCTGCCAGGAAGTGAAGACTTGATGTAGTAGTAAGTGCCAGGAAAAAGCACTTTCAAAGCATTTCCCGTAATAAGTGTATATTGGTGATTTGTATAACTTTTAGGCTATGTTGACACTACGTATATGTCCGGCCGCATATTTTACGCAGCCGGACATATACGTGTGAAACTCCGGCCGGGGATTTACATAAGTTGCGGCCGGCTACGTACGGTCCGCGAACTTACGCCCGTAATGTACGTACACTTCCCGAGCGGCGTACGTAGCGATCTGACAGCGGTCTTTTACTTGGAAATCTTCGGCTAGCCCCGGACACCCCACAGAACCTTTTGGATCGGCAAATCAAAGTGCAAAAATGAAGAAATCACCACTCCGTACGGGACCGCATGTTACGCTACGGGCGTAAGTTACAGCATTTCCGTCCTGAAACAATGGTCTGGTTCATTTTTTACGGCGCCGCGTACGATCCGGGCGTAAGTTCTTACGTAGTGTGAACTGTGCAGCCGTAGATCGTATACTTTGCATTGTACGCAAACTACGTAAATCTCCGGCCCCTTATTCACGGAACGCGCTACGGACGGAAACTTACGTAGTGTGAACATAGCCTTGAGGGGCAATAAAATACTGAAATAAAATTTTTTGCTGGACTTCTCCTTTAAGCTCAAAGGGGCTCAATGAGGTATACAGTTTAGGTTATGTTCCCCCACAGTATTTTTGAGTAGGCTGTCATTTAATGGCAAATAACGGCCGTAATAACGGCCGCCCCGTAGCACTGCGGGTTGGCCCGTCAGTCTCCAATGTGGCGATATCCCCTCCACTCTGTAACGTGGCTCCATTGATTCTAATGGAGCTGCGTCACAGAGGGGAGGGGGTTTCGTCACAATGGGGGCCGGTGGGCCTTTCCCTGGTGCTCGGAAAAACACCGGTGTTGAGAACAAGAACCGGGTGGCAATTCAAGAAAAGAACTGCGCCACCAGTACATTCCCTGTAAGGCATTTTTGTATTCTCCTCTTATTTTGTATCATGCATCTGATATATGTAACATAGTTCTTGCTTCTATTGCTAAATTATTGTTAATGTATTAGGATTATTAAGTATTTGTATATAATATAATGTAGCACTTAGGCCCAGATTTATCAAAGGGTGTAATATATAGACCGATGTAAACTGCCCATAGCAACCAATCACAGTTCCTCTTTCATTTTACCAGAGCTGAAAGCTGAGCTGTGATTGGTTGCTGTGGGCAGTTTACACCAGCCTATATATTACACTCTTTGATAAATCTGGGCCTTAGTGGTAATTTTTGCGGGGATATAAATATGGTGCACCCACTCTCTGCGTCTTTACACATGAGGAAGGAGAAGTTTATCCTCAAAAACGAGTATGTTTTTTCTCTAAAGCAGAGTAACATGTCCAGGAAACGCACATGTAAACATATTGGTTGTACCACTATCGACCACACTGGATATTTATTATCTGATAGTAACCACACTGCACCCACATACACTGATAGTAACCACACTGCACCCAATAATACCATATATACACTGATAGTAACCACACTGCACCCAATAATACCATATATACACTGATAGTAACCACACTGCACCCAATAATACCATATACACTGATAGTAACCACACTGCACCCAATAATACCATATACACTGATAGTAACCACACTGCACACAATAATATCATATACACTGATGGTAACCACACTGCACCCAATAATAATACCATATATACTGATAGTAACCACACTGCACCCAATAATAATACCATATATACGGATAGTAACCACACTGCACCCAATAATAATACCATATATACTGATAGTAACCACACTGCACACAATAATATCATATATACTGATAGTAACCACACTGCACCCAATAATAATACCATATATACTGATAGTAACCACACTGCACCCAATAATACCACATACACTGATGGTAACCATACTGCACCCAATAATAATACCATACACACTGATAGTAACCACACTGCACCCAATAATACCATATACACTGATAGTAACCATACTGCACCCAATAATACCATGTACACTGATAGTAACCACACTGCACCCAATATTAATAATACCATATATACTGATAGTAACCACACTGCACCCAATAATACCATATACACTGATAGTAACCACACTGCATTCAATAATACCATATACACTGATAGTAACCACACTGCACCCATATACACTGACAGTAACCACACTACACCCAATAATACCATATACACTGACAGTAACCACACTGCACCCAATAATACCATGTACACCGATAGTAACCACACTGCACCCACATACACCGATAGTAACCACACTGCACCCAATAATACCATATAAACTGATAGTAACCACACTGCACCCAATAATACCATATACACTGATAGTAAGCACACTGCACCCAATAATACCATATATACACTGATAGTAACCACACTGCACCCAATAATAGTACCATATATACACTGATAGTAACTACACTGCACCCAATAATAGTACCATATACACTGATAGTAACCACACTGCACCCAATAATACCATATATACACTGATAGTAACTACACTGCACCCAATAATAATACCATATATACTGATAGTAACCACACTGCACCCAATAATAATACCATATATACTGATAGTAACCACACTGCACCCAATAATACCATATACACTGATAGTAACCACACTGCACTCAATAATACCATATATACTGATAGTAACCACACTGCACCCAATAATAATACCATATACACTGATAGTAACCACACTGCACCCAATAATACCATATATACTGATAGTAACTACACTGCACCCAATAATACCATATACACTGATAGTAACCACACTGCACCCAATAATACCATATACAATGATAGTAACCACACTGCACCCAATAATTATACCATATATACTGATAGTAACCACACTGCACCCATTGGGTGCAGTGTGGTTACTATCAGTTTAAATATAGTATTATTGGGTGCAGTGTGGTTACTATCAGTGTATATGGTATTATTGGGTGCAGTGTGGTTACTATCAGTGTATATGGTATTATTGGGTGCAGTGTGGTTACTATCAGTGTATATGGTATTATTGGGTGCAGTGTGGTTACTATCGTGTACATGGTATCATTGGGTGCAGTGTGGTTACTATCAGTGTATATGGTATTATTGGGTGCAGTGTGGTTACTGTCAGTATATATGGTATTATTGGGTGCAGTGTGGTTACTATCAGTGTATATGGTATTACTGAGTGCAGTGTGGTTACTATCAGTATATATATGGTATTATTATTGGGTGCAGTGTGGTTACTATCAGTGTATATGGTATTATTATTGGGTGCCGTGTGGTTACTTTCAGTGTATATGGTATAATTGGGGGCAGTGTGGTTACTATCAGTGTATATATGGTATTATTATTGGGTGCAGTGTGGTTACTATCAGTGTATATGGTATTATTGGGTGCAGTGTGGTTACTATCAGTGTATATGGTATTATTATTGGGTGCAGTGTGGTTACTATCAGTTTATATGGTATTATTGGGTGCAGTGTGGTTACTATCAGTGTATATGGTATTATTATTGGGTGCAGTGTGGTTACTATCAGATTATATGGTATTATTGGGTGCAGTGTGGTTACTATCGGTGTATGTGGGTGCAGTGTGGTTACTATCGGTGTACATGGTATTATTGGGTGCAGTGTGGTTACTATCAGTGTATATGGGTGCAGTGTGGTTACTATCGGTGTACATGGTATTATTGGGTGCAGTGTGGTTACTGTCAGTATATATGGTATTATTGGGTGCAGTGTGGTTACTGTCAGTGTATATGGGTGCAGTGTGGTTACTATCAGTGTATATGGTATTATTGGGTGCAGTGTGGTTACTATCGGTGTACATGGTATTATTGGGTGCAGTGTGGTTACTATCAGTGTACATGGTATTATTGGGTGCAGTGTGGTTACTGTCAGTGTATATGGGTGCAGTGTGGTTACTATCAGTGTACATGGTATTATTGGGGGCAGTGTGGTTACTATCAGTGTATATGGTATTATTATTGGGTGCAGTGTGGTTACTATCAGTGTATATGATATTATTGGGTGCAGTGTGGTTACTATCAGTGTACATGGTATTATTGGGTGCAGTGTGGTTACTGTCAGTGTATATGGTATTATTGGGTGCAGTGTGGTTACTATCAGTGTATATGGGTGCAGTGTGGTTACTATCGGTGTACATGGTATTATTGGGTGCAGTGTGGTTACTGTCAGTATATATGGTATTATTGGGTGCAGTGTGGTTACTATCAGTGTACATGGTATTATTGGGTGCAGTGTGGTTACTGTCAGTGTATATGGGTGCAGTGTGGTTACTATCGGTGTACATGGTATTATTGGGTGCAGTGTGGTTACTGTCAGTATATATGGTATTATTGGGTGCAGTGTGGTTACTATCAGTGTACATGGTATTATTGGGTGCAGTGTGGTTACTATCAGTGTATATGGTATTATTATTGGGTGCAGTGTGGTTACTATCAGATTATATGGTATTATTGGGTGCAGTGTGGTTACTATCGGTGTATGTGGGTGCAGTGTGGTTACTATCGGTGTACATGGTATTATTGGGTGCAGTGTGGTTACTATCAGTGTATATGGGTGCAGTGTGGTTACTATCGGTGTACATGGTATTATTGGGTGCAGTGTGGTTACTGTCAGTATATATGGTATTATTGGGTGCAGTGTGGTTACTGTCAGTGTATATGGGTGCAGTGTGGTTACTATCAGTGTATATGGTATTATTGGGTGCAGTGTGGTTACTATCGGTGTACATGGTATTATTGGGTGCAGTGTGGTTACTATCAGTGTACATGGTATTATTGGGTGCAGTGTGGTTACTGTCAGTGTATATGGGTGCAGTGTGGTTACTATCAGTGTATATGGTATTATTGGGGGCAGTGTGGTTACTATCAGTGTATATGGTATTATTATTGGGTGCAGTGTGGTTACTATCAGTGTATATGATATTATTGGGTGCAGTGTGGTTACTATCGGTGTATGTGGGTGCAGTGTGGTTACTATTGGTGTACATGGTATTATTGGGTATAGTGTGGTTACTGTCAGTGTATATGGTATTATTATTGGGTGCAGTGTGGTTACTATCAGTGTATGTGGGTGCAGTGTGGTTACTATCGGTGTACATGGTATTGTTGGGTGCAGTGTGGTTACTGTCAGTGTACATGGTATTATTGGGTGCAGTGTGGTTACTGTCAGTGTATATGGGTGCAGTGTGGTTACTATCGGTGTACATGGTATTATTGGGTGCAGTGTGGTTACTGTCAGTATATATGGTATTATTGGGTGCAGTGTGGTTACTATCAGTGTACATGGTATTATTGGGTGCAGTGTGGTTACTGTCAGTGTATATGGGTGCAGTGTGGTTACTATCAGTGTATATGGTATTATTGGGGGCAGTGTGGTTACTATCAGTGTATATGGTATTATTATTGGGTGCAGTGTGGTTACTATCAGTGTATATGATATTATTGGGTGCAGTGTGGTTACTATCGGTGTATGTGGGTGCAGTGTGGTTACTATCAGTGTACATGGTATTATTGGGTGCAGTGTGGTTACTGTCAGTGTATATGGTATTATTATTGGGTGCAGTGTGGTTACTATCAGTGTATGTGGGTGCAGTGTGGTTACTATCGGTGTACATGGTATTATTGGGTGCAGTGTGGTTACTGTCAGTGTACATGGTATTATTGGGTGCAGTGTGGTTACTGTCAGTGTATATGGGTGCAGTGTGGTTACTATCGGTGTACATGGTATTATTGGGTGCAGTGTGGTTACTATCAGTGTATATGGTATTATTGGGTGCAGTGTGGTTACTATCAGTGTACATGGTATTATTGGGTGCAGTGTGGTTACTGTCAGTGTATATGGGTGCAGTGTGGTTACTATCAGTGTATATGGTATTATTGGGTGAGGTGTGGTTACTATCAGTGTATATGGTATTATTGGGTGCAGTGTGGTTACTATCAGTGTATATGGTATTATTATTGGGTGCAGTGTAGTTACTATCAGTGTACATGGTATTATTGGGTGCAGTGTGGTTACTATCAGTGTATATGGTATTATTGGGTGCAGTGTGGTTACTATCAGTGTATATGGTATTATTGGGTGCAGTGTGGTTACTATCAGTGTATATGGTATTATTATTATTGGGTGCAGTGTGGTTACTATCAGTGTATATGGTATTATTGGGTGCAGTGTGGTTACTATCAGTGTATATGGTATTATTGTGTGCAGTGTGGTTACTATCAGTGTATATGGTATTATTGTGTGCAGTGTGGTTACTATCAGTGTATATGGTATTATTGGGTGCAGTGTGGTTACTATCAGTGTATATGGTATTATTATTGGGTGCAGTGTGGTTACTATCAGTGTATATGGTATTATTATTGGGTGCAGTGTGGTTACTATCGGTGTACATGGTATTATTATTGGGTGCAGTGTGGTTACTATCGGTGTACATGGTATTATTATTGGGTGCAGTGTGGTTACTATCGGTGTATGTGGGTGCAGTGTGGTTACTATCGGTGTACATGTTATTATTGGGTGCAGTGTGGTTACTATCGGTGTACATGGTATTATTGGGTGCAGTGTGGTTACTGTCAGTGTATATGGGTGCAGTGTGGTTACTATCAGTGTATATGGTATTATTGGGGGCAGTGTGGTTACTATCAGTGTATATGGTATTATTATTGGGTGCAGTGTGGTTACTATCAGTGTATATGATATTATTGGGTGCAGTGTGGTTACTATCGGTGTATGTGGGTGCAGTGTGGTTACTATCGGTGTACATGGTATTATTGGGTATAGTGTGGTTACTGTCAGTGTATATGGTATTATTATTGGGTGCAGTGTGGTTACTATCAGTGTATGTGGGTGCAGTGTGGTTACTATCGGTGTACATGGTATTGTTGGGTGCAGTGTGGTTACTGTCAGTGTACATGGTATTATTGGGTGCAGTGTGGTTACTGTCAGTGTATATGGGTGCAGTGTGGTTACTATCGGTGTACATGGTATTATTGGGTGCAGTGTGGTTACTATCAGTGTATATGGTATTATTGGGTGCAGTGTGGTTACTATCAGTGTACATGGTATTATTGGGTGCAGTGTGGTTACTATCAGTGTATATGGTATTATTGGGTGAGGTGTGGTTACTATCAGTGTATATGGTATTATTGGGTGCAGTGTGGTTACTATCAGTGTATATGGTATTATTATTGGGTGCAGTGTGGTTACTATCAGTGTACATGGTATTATTGGGTGCAGTGTGGTTACTATCAGTGTATATGGTATTATTGGGTGCAGTGTGGTTACTATCAGTGTATATGGTATTATTGGGTGCAGTGTGGTTACTATCAGTGTATATGGTATTATTATTATTGGGTGCAGTGTGGTTACTATCAGTGTATATGGTATTATTGGGTGCAGTGTGGTTACTATCAGTGTATATGGTATTATTGTGTGCAGTGTGGTTACTATCAGTGTATATGGTATTATTGTGTGCAGTGTGGTTACTATCAGTGTATATGGTATTATTGGGTGCAGTGTGGTTACTATCAGTGTATATGGTATTATTATTGGGTGCAGTGTGGTTACTATCAGTGTATATGGTATTATTATTGGGTGCAGTGTGGTTACTATCGGTGTACATGGTATTATTATTGGGTGCAGTGTGGTTACTATCGGTGTACATGGTATTATTATTGGGTGCAGTGTGGTTACTATCGGTGTATGTGGGTGCAGTGTGGTTACTATCGGTGTACATGTTATTATTGGGTGCAGTGTGGTTACTATCGGTGTACATGTTATTATTGGGTGCAGTGTGGTTACTATCGGTGTACATGGTATTATTTGGTGCAGTGTGGTTACTGTCAGTGTATATGGGTGCAGTGTGGTTACTATCGGTGTACATGGTATTATTGGGTGCAGTGTGGTTACTATCGGTGTACATGGTATTATTGGGTGCAGTATGGTTACTGTCAGTGTATATGGTATTATTATTGGGTGCAGTCTGGTTACTATCGGTGTACATGGTATTATTGGGTGCAGTGTGGTTACTGTCAGTGTATATGGGTGCAGTGTGGTTACTATCGGTGTACATGGTATTATTGGGTGCAGTGTGGTTACTATCAGTGTATATGGTATTATTGGGTGCAGTGTGGTTACTATCAGTGTATATGGTATTATTGGGTGCAGTGTGGTTACTATCAGTGTATATGGTATTATTGGGTGCAGTGTGGTTACTATCAGTATATATGGTATTATTATTGGGTGCAGTGTGGTTACTATCAGTGTATATGGTATTATTGGGTGCAGTGTGGTTACTATCGGTGTATATGGTATTATTGGGTGCAGTGTGTTACTGTCAGTGTATATGGTATTATTATTGGGTGCAGTGTGGTTACTGTCAGTGTATATGGTATTATTATTGGGTGCAGTGTGGTTACTATCGGTGTACATGGTATTATTGGGTGCAGTGTGGTTACTGTCAGTGTATATGGGTGCAGTGTGGTTACTATCGGTGTACATGGTATTATTGGGTGCAGTGTGGTTACTGTCAGTGTATATGGGTGCAGTTTGGGTGCTATCGGTGTACATGGTATTGTTCCCCAGTGCAGCACGGACATCGGTGCAGCCAGTCCTGAGGATATGGGATCAGCACTGTGGACAGCTCCCTGCGGCTCCTCTCTCTGCTCTCTACCTGTCCTATATTCCAGTATGTGGCCTGTAGGTTTGCTCAGTGTTAGTAGCCGGGGTCTCCCCTCCCTCAGTGACATAGAAGGTAGCTGATCTTTTGTGTTGATGTATTAGAGTATAGCGTTGCTCCAGCCTCCTTCCCTCCTCCCCCTCCCCTCTCTTCTCCTCCCTCGCTCTCTCTCCCTCTCTCCTGCCTGTATCTTCCCCCTCCCTGTCTCATTCTCTCTGTTCCGCACTCTCCATATGACATGGATGATTCTGCCATCATCAGACGCAGGAGGCTGCAGGTACAGTGCTTGCCCCTGGCTTCCCTTTCTTAGACTTTTTGCTCTGTGGGTATTGTTGGCCATCACTTTGCTGAGCAAGTCTCAGATCTCCTGGTGGATTTACTGTAATGCTCCATCATTTCCCTGTGCTGGCATATCTTCACTGCCACCCTATAGCCCTACTCCTCCCTCCATCCTGCTCACTCCCCCTCCCTCCCCCTCCTCTACGTGGCCGTACCTACATGTATCACATATGTGTGTTTAATATGTACCTGTCATAGGTATAAACACGTCCCCTCCCTGCAATCCCTATAATACTCAGTAGAGCCTCTCCCCGTATCTCCTCCTATTACTCCTTGTAACCTCCCCTACATCTTCCTCTGTTATGCCTTATATCCTCTCATATATGTCCCCCTGTAAAACAATATATCCTTTCCTATATCTCCCCTTATAATACAATGCATCATCCCTATATCTCTTCCTATTACTTCATATATCCTCTCCTATTTCTCATTATATTATTCCATATATCTCCCCTATATGTCTCCCTATAATACTGTATAACCTATATCTCCTCCTATTTCTACATAAGTCTCACCTATATCTCTTAATGTTAACCCAATATATACTCCCCTATATCTCCTCCTATTACTCCATATATCCTCCTATATCTCCTCCTATTACTCCATATATCCTCCCTATATCTCCTCCTATTACTCCATATATCCTCCCTATATCTCCTCCTATTACTCCATATATCCTCCCTATATCTCCTCCTATTACTCCATATATCCTCCCTATATCTCCTCCTATTACTCCATATATCCCCCCTATATCTCCTCCTATTACTCCATATAACCTCCCTATATCTCCTCCTATTACTCCATATATCCTCCCCTATATCTCCTCCTATTACTCCATATATCCTCCCTATATCTCCTCCTATTACTCCATATATCCCCTATATCTCCTCCTATTACTCCATATATCCCCCCTATATCTCCTCCTATTACTCCATATATCCTCCCTATATCTCCTCCTTTTACTCCATATATCCTCCCTATATCTCCTCCTATTACTCCATATATCCCCCCTATATCACCTTCTATTACTCCATATAACCTCCCTATATCTCCTCCTATTACTCCATATAACCCCCCTATATCTCCTCCTATTACTCCATATATCCTCCCTATATCTCCTCCTATTACTCCATATATCCTCCCTATATCTCCTCCTATTACTCCATATATCCCCCTATATCTCCTCCTATTACTCATATATCCTCCCTATATCTCCTCCTATTACTCCATATACCCTCCCTATATCTCCTCCTATTACTCATATATCCTCCCTATATCTCCTCCTATTACTCCATATATCCCCCCCTATATCACCTTCTATTACTCCATATAACCTCCCTATATCTCCTATTACTCCATATAATCTCCTATATCTCCTCCTATTACTCCATATATTCTCCCTATATCTCCTCCTATTACTCCATATATCCTCCCTATATCTTCTCCTATTACTCCATATAACCTCCCTATATCTCCTCCTATTACTCCATATACCCCCTATATCTCCTCCTATTACTCCATATATTCTCCCTATATCTCCTCCTACTACTCTATATACTCTCCCCATATCTCCTCCTATTACTCCATATATCATCCCTATATCTCCTCCTATTACTCCATATAACCTTCCTATATCTCCTATTACTCCATATAATCTCCTATATCTCCTCCTATTACTCCATATATTCTCCCTATATCTCCTCCTATTACTCCATATCCCCCCTATATCTCCTCCTATTACTCCATATATCCCCCTATATCTCCTCCTATTACTCATATATCCTCCCTATATCTCCTCCTATTACTCCATATATCCTCCCCTATATCTCCTCCTATTACTCCATATATCCTTCCTATATCTCCTCCTATTACTCCATATACCTCCCTATATCTCCTCCTATTACTCCATATATCCTCCCTATATCTCCTCCTATTACTCCATATATCCTCCCCTATATCTCCTCCTATTACTCCATATATCCTCCCTATATCTCCTCCTATTACTCTATATATCCTCCCTATATCTCCTCCTATTACTCCATATATCCTCCCTATATCTCCTCCTATTACTCCATATACCCCCTATATCTCCTCCTATTACTCCATATACCCCCTATATCTCCTCCTATTACTCCATATATCCTCCCTATATCTCCTCCTATTACTCCATATACCTCCTATATCTCCTATTACTCCATATACCCTCCCTATATCTCCTCCTAATAATCCATATATTCTCCCTATATCTTCTCCTATTAGTCCATATATCTTCCCTATATCTCCTCCTATTACTCCATATAACCTCCCTATATCTCCTCCTATTACTCCATATATCCTCCCTATATCTCCTCCTAATACTCCATATAACCTCCCTATATCTCCTCCTATTACTCCATATATCCTCCCTATATCTCCTCCCATTACTCCATATATCCTCCCTATATCTCCTCCTATTACTCCATATATCCTCCCTATATCTCCTCCTATTACTCCATATACCCCCCTATATCTCCTCCTATTACTCCATATATCCTCCCTATATCTCCTCCTATTACTCCATATATCCTCCCTATATCTCCTATTACTCCATATATCCCCCTATATCTCCTCCTATTACTCCATATATCCTCCCTATATCTCCTCCTATTACTCCATATAACCTCCCTATATCTCCTCTTATTACTCCATATATCCTCCCTATATCTCCTCATATTACTCCATATATCCTCCCCTATATCTCCTCCTATTACTCCATATATCCCCCTCTATATCTCCTCCTATTACTTTATATAACCTCCCTATATCTCCTCCTATTACTTCATATATCCTCCCTATATCTCCTCCTATTACTCCATATACCTCCCCTATATCTCCTCTTATTACTCCATATAATCTCCCTATATCTCCTCTTATTACTCTATATAACTTCCCTATATCTCCTCCTATTACTCCATATATCCTCCCCTATATCTCCTCCTATTACTCCATATATCCCCTATATCTCCTCCTATTACTCCATATATCCTCCCTATATCTCCTCCTATTACTCCATATATCCTCCCTATATCTCCTCCTATTACTCCATATATCCTCCCCTATATCTCCTCCTATTACTCCATATAACCTCCCCTATATCTCCTCCTATTACTCCATATATCCTCCCCTATATCTCCTCCTATTACTCCATATATCCCCTATATCTCCTCCTATTACTCCATATACCTCCCTATATCTCCTCCTATTACTCCATATACCCTCCCTATATCTCCTCCTATTACTCCATATATCCTCGCTATATCTCCTCCTATTACTCCATATAACCCCCTATATCCCCTCCTATTACTCCATATATCCTCCTTCACATCCTATAGCTGTGTACACCATTGCAATACTGTTAGGAGGAGTCGCCTGACAGTATTGGTTTTGTCATCTTTTTGTTCTAGAACCATAAAACTTTTCAGATTCTGTAAACGACCCTTCAGTCTTAGGCTTTGTTCCCACTAAGTATAGAGACCGGCCGTTCCGTGACCTGGCCGGGTCACGGAACGGCCGGTCTCTTCCCGGATCATCCCGGCCGGTACTTAAGTACCAGCCGGATGATCTTTCCGGCCGCAGGGTTCTGATGCGAGCGCATCAACGCGCGCCCGCATCAGAACCTCCCATAGCACACAGTGAAGCAAGCGGCCGGAGCCACTCGCTTCACTGTGTAAACTGACAGGGTTTCCTATGGCCGCAATTCATTGAATTGCAGCCGCAGAAAACCGACATGTCAGTTATTTGCGGCCCCGTGCAGGATCCTGGCCGGAGCGTATACGATGTGTTTGCGCTCCGGCTAGGATCCCATAGAACAAAAGGTATTGTTCACCCATACAAAGTACGCCTGTTGTTGCCGATGGCAGCAACGGCCGTATTTTTACATAGTGTGAACATAGCTTTAAAGGGGTTAAACAGTGTTGTCAAATCTGTGCAGCCCTTAAAGGGGTTTTGCCACATAGTATTGTGAAGTTGATGTCAAGCACAATTCACAGCAGAGACTGATCTATTAATTTTGTCATATAACCCTCTTATGGAACTCCCCTTTAATTAAAGAGACGGTGTCACCATATCTGTGTTAACATTTTGGAATTTGTATTGTGGCTTATAAATAATTTTTTGTGGTCGACTGCGATATATCTCTTTATACTTATCAGGGACCTTAGAAAGTCTCCTGAAAATGCCATTCTTTCTTTATTAAGGAATCCAGGGTTTCAGGGAAGAATGTCACATGACTCTGGCCACCCCTTCTGATTGGCTGATAGATTAGAGAGGCGAGAGGCCTGGCTATCACACACACTTTCTCTAGTAGCTGTTGCTAGGAAACCATTGCATCATAATGTGGATGCAGGAGAGATGCATTGTGGGTCATATAGGCCTGTCCTTTGCAATGCATTCTGGGATCTAGGAGTCATCTTGGCCTCTGCATTTCCTTGTCTTTCTCTGTATACTCTTATGGTTGCTTCATGCACGGCTGACTCCTTGCTGTAATGTTTATTTATGAATGTGCAATGCATTATGGGTAGTGATGGATACGCTGCTGGGATACAGTGTATATACTGGTGCTGGAGATCTTTCTCTCAGTGATGAATTGGCAATTTATTGCTGTGTATTAGTGTCTGGGCATGTTCGCGGTCTATGGATATCGTGTGTTTGTATATACAGATGGAGCAGTGACGAATATGTCACTTAAAGGGACATTTTATTGATTACTTCCATAAGACAACTTCATCGCCAAAAAACATTTGTGTGTTCACCTACGCTTCCTTTCACTTGTCACTTACCCATGACAGTGCCAATTTAAAGGGCTTTTCCAGAATTTTATACTAAAGGCCCTATTACTCCAAGCGGTTATTGGTTGTACTTGGCTGATCACCAGCCGTTCTGGCCGTTAATCGTTTGGTGTAATAGCTCAAGTTAAAAGACCACGATCAGCTGACATGCACAACGTTGAAAAATTGTTGAAAAATCCAGATCATGTCAGCTACTGTCTGCTGCTCATCGTTTCATGTAATAGGAGCAGCAGACCACCACTAACTTCAATGGGCAGCACACACGATCTAAGGATCATCTAGGCAACCCCTCCCGCTGTTCCCCTCTCGCTGTTTGTGCATGTACTAGCACAGGCTGTGAATGGGGAATGAGGGGCGAAGTGAGCACTGAGCTGACAGGTCAATTCTCGCTTCCCTCTTATATTGTGTAATACGGCCTTAAAGGAGAAATCTGGCGAAAATTTATATTAAGTATTGTATTGCCCCCAAAAGTTATACAAATCACCAATATACACCAATATATCACCAACCTACAGGTTGGGCCACCTGTGGGTTGGATAGATTTCTTTAGTGCCATGACACCACATTATAATATCTGCAGGAAGTGGAAAGGGTGCGTTGAGTAATGAACACGTAGGACTGGCCATCAACATGTGATCAGTGGGGGTCCAACAGCTGGGACCCCCAAAGATCAGCAGAATGAAGGGGATCAGCCACAGCACCTCAACAGTGAGAGCCCAGGAGCTCGGATGTCCATGCACTGACGGCCTATTCTTATTGCCCTCCAAAAGTTATACAAATCACCAATATACACTTATTATGGGAAATGCTTATAAAGTGCTTTTTCCCCTGCACTTACTACTGCATCAAGGCTTCACTTCCTGGATAACATGGTGATGTCACTTTCTGGATAACATGGTGATGTCACTTCCTGGATAACATGGTGATGTCACTTTCTGGATAACAAGGCGATGTCACTTCCTAGATTACATGGTGATGTCACTTACTGGATAACATGGTGATGTCACTTCCTGGATAACATGGTGATGTCACTTTCTGGATAACATGGTGATGTCACTTCCTGGATAACATGGTGATGTCACTTTCTGGATAACAAGGCGATGTCACTTCCTAGATTACATGGTGATGTCACTTACTGGATAACATGGTGATGTCATGACCTTACTCCCAGAGCTGTGTGGGCTGTGGCTGCTGGAGAGGATGATGGCAGAGGAATGCTCAGTGTCCCATCAGTGCCCTGTGTCCCCCTGTCATCATCCTCTCCAACAGCCACAGCCCGCACAGCTCTGGGAGTCGGGTCATGACATCACCATGTTATCCAGGAAGTGACATCACCATGTAATCTAGGAAGTGACATCACCATGTTATCCAGGAAGTGACATCACCATGTAATCTAGGAAGTGACATCGCCTTGTTTTCCAGGAAATGACATCACCATGTTATCCAGGAAGTGACATCACCATGTTATCCAGGAAGTGACATCACCATGTTATCCAGGAAGTGACGCCTTGATGCAGTAGTAAGTGCAGGGAAAAAAGCACTTTATAAGCATTTCCCATAATAAGTGTATATTGGTGATTTGTATAACTTTTGGAGGGCAATAA
>NC_091454.1:213661306-213818806 GCF_027789765.1 Dendropsophus ebraccatus | reverse complement strand
CTATCTATCTATCTCCTATCTATCTATCATCTATCTATCTCCTATCTATCTATCTATCTCCTATCTATCTATCTCCTATCTATCTATTATCTATCTATCTATTATCTATCTATCTCCTATCTATCTATCTATCTATCTATCTATCATCTATCTATCTCCTATCTATCTATCTATCTATCTATCTATCTATCTCCTATCTATCTATCTCCTATCTATCTATCTATCTCCTATCTATCTATCTATCTCCTATCTATCTATCTCCTATCTATTATCTATCTATCTATTATCTATCTATCTCCTATCTATCTATCTATCTATCTATCTCCTATCTATCTATCTCCTATCTATCTATCTATCTATCTACAAATGGATTGTAGGCAGCACTGTTTGTAATACTCACTTGTATGGTGGGTGCCAGCTAGAGAATCTTGACCAAAGATGAAACATTGCTTCTTTTGCTGTGTTGCACACATGGTTTATGGAATAAACTACACGTATTGTTTCAAGTTTGGGAGTGCTGCTGGCTTCATTTTGGATATCTATCTATTGACATATAGTTACATAGTTATTACGGTTAAAAAAAGACACCTATCCATCAAGTTCAATCAAGGAGGGGATCGATGGAGGAAATGGGGATGGATGATGGTTAGGTTCTATGATGTTATTTTGTTACAAGAATGTGTCTCTCCTGTTTTGAAGCCTCCACTATTTTTGCTGTGACCAGATCCTGTGGTAGACTGTTCCACAGAGTCACTGTTCTCCCCCTTGTCTCTCCAGGCGGAGGCAGCGCCCCCTTGTCTCTCCAGGCGGAGACAGCGCCCCCTTGTCTCTCCAGGCAGAGGCAGCGCCCCCTTGTCTCTCCAGGCGGAGGCAGCGCCCCCTTGTCTCTCCAGGCGGAGGCAGCGCCCCCTTGTCTCTCCAGGCGGAGGCAGCGCCCCCTTGTCTCTCCAGGCGGAGGCAGCGCCCCTTGTCTCTCCAGGCGGAGGCAGCGCCCCCTTGTCTCTCCAGGCGGAGGCAGCGCCCCCTTGTCTCTCCAGGCGGAGGCAGTGCCCCCTTGTTTCTCTAGGCGGAGGCAGTGCCCCCTTGTCTCTCCAGGCGGAGGCAGCGCCCCCTTGTCTCTCCAGGAGGCAGTGCCCCCTTGTCTCTCCAGGCGGAGGCAGCGCCCCCTTGTCTCTCCAGGAGGCAGTGCCCCCTTGTCTCTCCAGGTGGAGGCAGTGCCCTCTTGTCTCTCCAGGCGGAGGCAGCGCCCCCTTGTCTCTCCAGGCGGAGGCAGCGCCCCCTTGTCTCTCCAGGCGGAGGCAGTGCCCTCGTCTCTCCAGGCGGAGGCAGTGCCCCCTTTTTTCTCCAGTCGGAGGCAGTGCCCTCTTGTCTCTCCAGGCGGAGGCGGTGCCCCCTTGTCTCTCCAGGCGGAGGCAGCGCCCTCTTGTCTCTCCAGGCGGAGGCAGCGCCCCCTTGTCTCTCCAGGTGGAGGCAGTGCCCCCTTGTTTCTCTAGGCGGAGGCAGTGCCCCCTTGTCTCTCCAGGCGGAGGCAGCGCCCCCTTGTCTCTCCAGGCGGAGGCAGCGCCCCCTTGTCTCTCCAGAAGGCAGTGCCCCCTTGTCTCTCCAGGTGGAGGCAGTGCCCTCTTGTCTCTCCAGGCGGAGGCAGCGCCCCCTTGTCTCTCCAGGCGGAGGCAGCGCCCCCTTGTCTCTCCAGGCGGAGGCAGTGCCCTCGTCTCTCCAGGCGGAGGCAGTGCCCCCTTTTTTCTCCAGTCGGAGGCAGTGCCCTCTTGTCTCTCCAGGCGGAGGCGGTGCCCCCTTGTCTCTCCAGGCGGAGGCAGCGCCCTCTTGTCTCTCCAGGCGGAGGCAGTGCCCTCTTGTCTCTCCAGGCGGAGGCAGTGCCCCCTTGTCTCTCCAGGCAGAGGCGGCGCCCTCTTGTCTCTCCAGGTGGAGGCGGTGCCCCCTTGTCTCTCCAGGCGGAGGCAGTGCCCCCTTGTCTCTCCAGGTGGAGGCAGTGCCCCCTTGTCTCTCCAGGCAGAGGCGGCGCCCTCTTGTCTCTCCAGGTGGAGGCGGTGCCCCCTTGTCTCTCCAGGCGGAGGCAGCGCCCCCTTGTCTCTCCAGGCGGAGGCAGCGCCCCCTTGTCTCTCCAGGAGGAGGCAGTGCCCTCTTGTCTCTCCAGGTGGAGGCAGTGCCCTCTTGTCTCTTCAGGCAGAGGCAGTGCCCTTGTCTCTCCAGGCGGAGGCAGTGCCCCCTTGTCTCTCCAGGCGGAGGCGGCGCCCCCTTGTCTCTCCAGGCGGAGGCAGCGCCCCCTTGTCTCTCCAGGCGGAGGCAGTGCCCTCTTGTCTCTCCAGGTGGAGGCAGTGCCCCCTTGTCTCTCCAGGCAGAGGCGGCGCCCTCTTGTCTCTCCAGGTGGAGGCGGTGCCCCCTTGTCTCTCCAGGCGGAAGCAGTGCCCCCTTGTCTCTCCAGGCGGAGGCAGCGCCCCCTTGTCTCTCCAGGCGGAGGCAGTGCCCCCTTGTCTCTCCAGGCGGAGGCAGCGCCCCCTTGTCTCTCCAGGCGGAGGCAGTGCCCCCTTGTCTCTCCAGGCAGAGGCGGCGCCCCCTTGTCTCTCCAGGCAGAGGCGGCGCCCTCTTGTCTCTCCAGGTGGAGGCGGTGCCCCCTTGTCTCTTCAGGCGGAGGCAGTGCCCCCTTGTCTCTCCAGGCGGAGGCAGTGCCCCCTTGTCTCTCCAGACGGAGGCAGTGCCCCCTTGTCTCTCCAGGCGGAGGCAGTGCCCCCTTGTCTCTCCAGGCGGAGGCAGTGCCCCCTTGTCTCTCCAGTCGGAGGCAGTGCCCTCTTGTCTCTCCAGGTGGAGGCAGTGTCCTCTTGTCCTTCGGGGGGGGTTTTACCTGGAACATCTTTTCCCCATATCTCTTGTAGGGGCCATTTATATATTTAAATAAGTTAATCATATCTCCCCTTAAACGTCTCTTCTCCGGACTAAACAAATGTAATTCTTTTAATCTCTCCTCATAACTAAGATGCTCCATTCCCCTTATTAGTTTAGTTGCCCGTCTTTGTACCCTCTCTAGCTCTAGAACGTCCTTTCTATGAATCGGGTTCCAAAACTGGACAGCATACTCCAGATGAGGCCGCACCAAAGCTTTATAAAGCGGTAATATTATATCCCTGTCCCGAGATTCTAGGCCTGTTATATACATGAAAATATCCTGCTGGCCTTAGGGTTCTATTACACGATTTTTAGCGACTAACGATAAACAATCGCAAATGAGATTGTTTATTGTTAACCTGAAATCGTTTGCCATAATACACAGAACGATGGTCATTAGATACGATCGTTATTGTGATCATTATTGCGATTGTTTATTCCTTCTGATCTCAGGGAAACAATGGGCAATGTGCAATTACACTGAACGATTAGTGAAAAAGTGCAGAACTTGAGCGAACGAACGTGGAATTAAAGCGAACGATTAACTATAATTTTAGGTTCAGATCTATATCAACGACATACGAACGATTTTTCGATTGTTGCCTGCAATTACACAGAACGATTATCGTTTAAATTTGATGATTTAACGATTTTTCGCACGATAATCGTCCCATGTAATAGGGCCCTTAGAAGCAGCTGCCTGACATTATGTGCTGTTCTGTAGTCTATTATCTACAAGTACACCCAGATCCTTCTCCATCAGTGACTCTCCCAGAGTAACTCCCCCCAGGACATATGATGCATGCGGGTTATTAGTACCCAGGGGCATAACTTTACATTTATCTTTATTGAACCTCATTTGCCAAGTGGACGCCCAAACACTCAGTGTGTCTAAGTCATCCTGTAATATCTGCACATCCTCCATAGACTGTACTGGACTACAAAGCTTGGTGTTAGGGATAAGCGAACCGGCTGAGGTTAGGATTCCCGCTGTCTGCCCACTCCGTGGAGAGGGTGGATACAACCTTGAGGACCGTCCTTGAAAACTGGGATACAGCCATAGCCATAGGCTGTATCCCAATTTTCTAGGCGGTCCTCAGGCTGTATCCACCCTCTCCACGGAGTGGGCAGACAGCGGGAATCAGAAGCCGATAGTTCAGGTTCATAGGAACCTGAACCTTAGCCGGTTCGCTCATCCCTACTTAGTGTCATCTTCAAAGATAGAAACACTGCTGTTAATTTCATCAATTCCAAACAAGTTAAACAGAAGGGGGCCCAGTACTGACCCTTGGGGTACACCACTTATTACCGGGGACCATTCGGAGTAGGAATCATTGACCACCACTCTCTGGGTACGATTATTAAGCCAGTTTTCTATCCAGTTACAGATTAAACTTTACAAACCCATAGACCTTAACTTACCCAATCAGAGGGATTATGTCAAACGCTTATGCAAAATCTAGGTACACTATATCCACAGCCGCCCCCTATCTAGGTACACTATATCCACAGCAACCCACCTATCCAGGTACACTATATCCACAGCAACCCATCTATCCAGGTACACTATATCCACAGCAATCCCCCCATCCAGGCTTCTACTCACCTCTTCATAGAAACATATTAGGTTGGTTTGAGAACTTCTATCCTTAGTAAAACCATGCTGGTTATCACTTATAATACTATTAGCCACTACATATTCCTGGTTGTAGTCCCTTATAAGCCCCTCAAATAGTTTCCCCACAATGGACGTTAAGCTTACGGGTCTATAGTTACCTGGGGAGGTTCGAGAACCCTTTTTGAAGACCGGCACTACATTTGCCTTACGCCAGTCCCTCGGCAAAAATACCAGTCAGTAAAGAATCACTGAATATTTCATACAAGAGTAGAGAAATTACAGAACTGAGTTCCCTAAGAACTCTGGGGTGTAATCCATCAGGCCCTGGAGCTTTGGTTACATTGAGTTTATTTATTTATCTTGGACCATATCTATAGTAAGTCAGTTTAGTATTTTACACGTGTTAGCAGCACTGGCCCCATCTACCTCAGTATCAGCTCCAACCTCTTCTTTTGTATATAGCTGAAGAACCCATTAAGTAACTCAGCTTTCCCCTGATCCCCAGTTATTAACTCCCTGTCATCATGATTTAGGGATCCTACATGTTCTGGGGTCATCTATCTATCTTGTAATCTATCTGTCTAAACAACAGGATAGTAGGCAGCACTGCTCAAGGCTTGGTATAGTGAGTGTCAGCTGGAGGATCTCGACCACAGATCAATGAAGTTATCCAAAAGAATTCCAACAGCACTTCCAAACTTCAAAAAAACGTGCAATTTACTCCATAGCCATAAGTGCAGCATAGCAAAAAAAAAAAGGAAGTGACGCTTCATCCGCCTCGAGCTTGAAAATGACCGTGCAAGACGGTTGAAATGTCGCTTCTTTTTTATGCTGTCCTGCACCTTATGGCTATGGAATACATTGCACTTTTTTTTTTTTTTATTCGGGAGTGCTGTTGGAATTTTTGTGGAAATCTATCATCTATCTATCTCATATCCATCTATCTCCTATTCATCTGTCTATGGTCTATATATTTCCTATACCTCTCTGTCATATCTATCTATCGATCACATTCATGCATCCAGTCTGACACAGTGCTCTCTGCTGCCACCTCTGTCCATAGCAGGATTGGTTTTCTATGGGCATTTGCTGCTGCTCTGGACAGTTCCTCACATGGACAGAGGTGTTAGCAGAGAGCACTGTGTCAGACTGGAAATAATACACCACTTCCTGCAGGGCATACAGCAGATGATAAGTACTGGGAAACTGGAGATAGAGTAAATTACAAATCTCTGGCACCAGTTGATTTGAAAGAAAAAAGGTTTTTTGTTAACTACCCCTTTATCAATCTATATTTTTCTCCTATGATCTATCACATCCATTCATCCATCCCAAACATTTATACATGAAATCTATTCAGCCAACCATAAATCTTTCCACCTTTATTCTGGAGTTGGTACGGAGAAATAAAGTTCAAATTCCAGAACACTGATGTACTATGATTCCTTCCTTCCATCTATCCATCCCAAACGAAAATCCATTTTTCTATCTATCTATATTCCTATATATACTGCTATACTTTCTCCTATCTACATATCCATCCATTCTTCTATCTATCCATCACATTCATTCATTCAAACATCTATACATCCTATCCATCAACTTGTCTATTACTCAAATTCACCCGATAAATATATGCTATATCTATATACAGTAGTTTTTCCTTGATCTATCTATCCTTCCATCAGTTTATCAAAGCTTCCATCTATCATCTATCCTTTAATCCATCCCACCCACTGATCCCTCCCTCCCACTGTCCATCCATCCCTCCCTCCCTCCATCATCCATCGATCCCTCCATTCACCCATCCATCCCTCTCCTTACATCGTTGTTGGTATAAGAGATAGAGAAGTAATTACCTGTTCCTAATATGTCTGAATCCAGGAGAGATGTCTCTTCCGGGAGCAGTGACTGGTATGTGCCTGTGCAGCAGGACGTATACTCAGCTCTGCTGTTCTGCTTACTGAGGCTGCGCGGGATAAGGAGAGGCTGGGAACAATGTCGATGAATAAAGAGGCATGCATATTCATGAGGCGGCTTCATCAGCAGTGCTGGGAAGTGGTGCACTGGGAATGCCTGCAGTGCACCCAGTAAGGTCAGAAGCATAAAATGAATTTTGTTAAATACTCGAAAACCACACCTCAGATTAGGCAAAGCGTTACATTGTTGGATTCAGCATCGAATTGCCGATCTGCCCATTCTAAAATTTAGATTCACTCTAACACCATCTCTTTAAAGAAGTGCTATGACTTTAAAATCATAGTTAAAGGATCAAAATGTGTCAACCCAACGCGATAAAAACACATTTTTGTTCATGTTATCACACCTTCTTATCCAATTAGGAAACACATAAGCGTCCTACATATAGAAGGTCTATAAAATCCTAGAATAAATGGATCTGAACCATGAGCTGTTCAACTTACATCTTTTTCCTTGCAAGAATAACTAGATATCAGAGGACCGTACAAGAGTTTTTGTATTTTTAAGGACAATCCTCTCAATGTCATACTGTACAGTCAGGTGGGCTAAATTCTAAATTCAGTTTTCTTTGTTTTATTTCTCCCCAAACACCCGTACTGTTAGGGCCCTATTAAAGGGGACGATTATCGTGCGGAAAATCATTATATCGTTCGAATTTAAACGATAATCGTTCTGTGTAATTGCAAGCAAAGATCAAAAAATCGTTTGTGTGGTGTTGATTAGAGATGAGCGAACCGGGTTCGGGTTCGAGTCGATCCGAACCCGAACGATCGGCATTTGATTAGCGGAGGCTGCTGAACTTGGATAAAGCTCTAAGGTTGTCTGGAAAACATGGATACAGCCAATGACTATATCCATGTTTTCCATATAGCCTTAGGGCTTTATCCAACTTCAGCAGCCACCGCTAATCAAATGCCGAAAGTTTGGGTTCGGATTGACTTGAGCATGCTCAAGATTCGCTCATCTCTAGTGTTGATCTTTGATTTAGATCCGAACCTAAAACGATCATAACTAACGACTATCGTTCTGTGTAATATGGTGAACAAAAAAACAATCTCGTTTGCGATCGTTTATTGTTAAAAATCTCTTCATCTAATAGGACCCTTATGGTCCTTTTTACACAGAGTGATTATCGTTCAAATGTTCATGATAATGATTGCATTTGAGCGACAGCGAACGACCAAGCGACGAGTGATGAATCGCTCATCATGATCTTTCAACATCTTCTCAAATCGTCGTTGGTCGTTCACTTAAAATTTCCATATCACATCGTCTAAACAGTCTTTCAACGATTCACCCTATGTGTGAGATGGGCTAAAGCGATCTTAAAACGATCGCAATAACGATTTTTTGTTCCATCTAAACGCTGATCGTTATAAAAAACACATTGTTACTTCGAAATCATTAATCGTTCGATTGGGCAAATTATTGCTCCGTGTAAAAGGACCATTAGCTGTTGCTGGAGAGCAAAATTACCAGCTGAATGAATGGCTGAAGTAGTTGCCATTGTTAGGCTAATGTAAATAGGAATCTCATGCTATTATTTTGGCGTAGGCAAGGGCACCTCTCTGTGAATGTAGCAGGCTGTAAACCCTACCCCATTAAACATTCTGGCATGCAAATAGCTGCATATTTTGTAAACTTATTTTTTCGTCTCAGTGCCACCTTGTTATTAATTGCATACCAGTAAAACTAGGTATGGTAAAATAATGGTAAAGAATACATAATTCAATCTGGATGTGTATGTTTTTACTTGTATTGTCTATTTGTGGAATTTAAAGGGAACCAATCAGGCATCAAAATGGGTATACAGCTAAGCAAACGTGCTGATACATCACCCAGCACACTTACTAAACATGTACATGTAGCCAGCATCCCTACCCGATATAACCTGCACAATTACTTTGACAAATTCCGGCACTGTATGTAATGTAAATGTGGGCCAAGTAGCCATCTGGGCGTTGTCTGTGGGCAAAGTAGTCACAGTCACTGTGCGTGCCAGCTCTGTAATCACACCACTGTGGGCATGATTTATCAGCCATGTTACCAAGAGGTGGGCCTTCCATCGCGTCAGCACTCCCACATCTTCTTTTCGGTGGACATGCGCAGTACAGCTGCGTCCAATCCGTTGAAGCTCTGGCGCGATGGAAGGTCCACCTCTTAGTAACATTGCTGATACAGTCATTTTCCGAATTGTGATGACGTCATGACTCGGGGGAAAATACCTGCCCTGGCTGATGGGCTGGCCGCTCAGCTAGTCAGTGACTGGAGCGGTGTCCATCAGCTTGGTTGTGACGTGGACACCCCAGAGATCTCGGAGGCTAGTGGAGGTCCCGCGATCGCTCACCGTTCCTTGAAATCAATTTCCCCCCTTTCCCTGCAGGCTGCCGGATTTTAGAAATTGCCGGGCTTCTCCTTTAAGCTGGCAAGGTTTATCAGATTCTTGCCTAAGTGCTAGCACAGCACAATACTGGGGTAAGTCTGTCTCAGTTGTGTGACTACACCCTGCTGTTGAAGCAAACTAATTGTTAACTCTTCTCTAGTTCTGAGAACTGCTTGCACAAAGTGGCTAATGATTGGATTTTCGCAGCCAACCACAGCCAAAAAGGTCTGGCGTGGTCGATTGCATTTGACAGACATTAGTCTGCTATTACCTGTCTCAAATGATCATTCACATCATTCGCATGTAATTAATAGACTATGATCATCTGAAATTACAAAAATAAGCGAACCATTATCTCTTGTATAGTGCTTTACACACCTCACCCTAATGTGGCCTGTGCAAAACCAGTTGCAGGGTAAGGTTCTTCCAAAGAACAACAAAAAGTTGAAGACAGATGGAAGTATGCCTGACTGCAGGATCAGAAATGGTGAAGTAAAAAATAATTTGATTGCACCATCTACTGGCACCAAGGTGCCATTACAAGCTTTCTTACTTGATCCTAATATTGATCAGTCATTTGATCGCTGTATTAAACAACAAGCACTGATAAAGCTATGCTTAGAATGGAATAGTGTGTGATGACTACATTGTTATTGTGTGGGATACGGTATTGTAATACTCCAGCCTACAATGCAAAGTTATCGGCTGGGCTCACAATGGGCTTGGCACTGCAGGCCAGCCATCAGTGTGACAGGGTATGCCCATGTGGCTTTCCCTTATGGAATGTAATTGGTTCAGTTAGCCCTTTAATTATTTGTGAAATTTGACTATACACAGTTAAGCCCCTATTACACAGGCCGATTAGCAAGAGCGAGCGGCAACCTGTCATATCATCGCTCGCATGCTACTCGTTCCCCGCTCATTGCCGGCGCTATTACTGTCACCGAGCGGGTAGTTGCAGGAAGGGCTTGTCCAGGGAGTCTGCAGAATGTTTTAAACAGAGCGACGGCCAGCAGACCGCCATTATCGTTGAAAATTTTTTTAACATGTTGAAAGACAAGGATCAGCTGTCATCGTGCATGTCGGCTGATCGTTCCATTTTAACAGTAGCTATTACGCCAAGTGATTATCGTCCATAAGGGCCAATAATCGCTTGGTGTAGTAGGGCCTTTAGTTGTCCTGAATACTGTATGAACAATCAAATGTCTATCATGATTGGAGTCACATTACAGCCTGCATGCCTGTAACAGGACATTGGTAGTGTGATGGCAGTGAACTTAACAAGCGATAAAGAATTTTTATAGTAAAGTTCTCATGAGTGGTGCTGTTTTTGCATTAAATTAGTTGTGCTTTTTCCAATCCTGGATAACCCCTTTAAAAAAAATTAGCCCTAATATGGCTCTGCTAGTAGAGTGAAAAAGAAAAAAACAAAAACACAAAAATGAAAGTTGCTGCATCCTAAGGCAGTGTTCACACATAGTACTTTAGTCAGTCTTTTTTCATCCAGAACCAGGAGTAGGTTAAAAAGACAAAAGCTGTGCAGACATTTCCATTACAATTTTGCCATCAGTTCCACTCCTAATTTTGGTTGAAAAAATACTGACCAAAAGATTGACGGAAATACTACATGTGAACATAGCCCATAGTAAAACAAAAACTCTAAAAATTGTCTATCACCATAACTACTGACCTGCAGAGGACATATATGTCAGTATAATCACAGGGTGAATGGCATAAACACCTTAAATCTGCTAAATTATTTATTTTCTATTTTTTGGTTTTGTGGCAGATTTTATGGCAAATTGAAGGGTGTGAATACAAAGTTTCATTGGTCCCACAAAAAAACAAGTCATACAATGAAAAATAGTTATGGCTAATAGGTAGAGAGGAGTGAATTTACATCAAGTTCAAGTTTGCGAAACCCTGAACACTGTGCACATGGCTCCCAGTGGCTGGAGAAGATGGATGCAGCCCTACGGCTTCTCCAGACACTGGGAGTCAAACGCAGAGCATTCTGGGTTGCGGGAACCCGAACTTGCTATAAATTCTTCTCTTATCTTTACTCATAGGAGACAGGGAGCAAAAAAAATAAATAAATAAGTAAATCATAACAATAACCATATAAACTTGGTGTTACTGTAATCTCGTGGACCCACAGTATACATTTGTCGGTTTAATTCTACATTTACATGAAACGATTACCGTTCGTATTTTCGCAATAACGATCGCATTTGAGCGATAATCGTTCCGTGTAAACACAGCAAACGATTGATCAGGAGCACTGCAGCAGAAAGGTCAGAAGATGAATTTGTAATAGTGGATGGAAGTAGCTCTGATTTGAATGATGGGGTCTCTCCTCCTAAAAAGAATGAAGCTTCCTCATCATCAACAAGACCAGAAAAAGACGCACAAGCATCAACACCTAAAGGAAAACTACTTTTGTTGAAGCGTACAGTGGTTTGCAGAAAACATCTGTGAGACTGTGAAGGAATCAGTGATCAGTAGGATTATGGCTAAAAGATCAACTTCTGTGGTCTCTGAAGTTCTGGCTCCTCCAACCAATACTACTGGTATTGAAGAACAATTTGTACTTGTAGACCTAGTTGACATAAATAAATTTAACCTTGTCACCATTCCTGTGAAGTCTACATCTACACCACAACCTGGTATCAGCAAGAAAGAAGCAAAAAAATACCTGTTTAGATACAACCAAAAGAGCCAGTAAATGTAAAATCAAGTAAGGGAGTCGAAAGGGAGTCTGATCATACAGACAATGAGAATAATAAAGATAATGACGCACAACATCTGCAACAATGTAGACGCAGTTCTCGGAAAAGAACTCCTTATGAACCTAAGAAGTTTATTAGAGATATGGAAGCGACACTTACTTTAAAACGTAGTACGGGAGCACATGACAAAAAACAAAGGGCTACTGATAAAACGAAAAAAGAATCAAAACAACTAGATAAAAAGCACGAAGAACCAGTATCCGAAGCGGAAACGAAGACTCAGAAGTCTAACAAGCAAAGAAAGTCTTCAAAGTCAGAAAACAAATTAGGTTTTGCAAAGAATTACATGTCAAATGACCCTGACGCTAAAGCTACTACCACCAAACGTGCCTCCAGGGTAAAAAAACATACAGGTGAACCAGTGAAAGCAGACGTCAAGGAGATTGTGGAGACAACTGTTTGTAGACGGCCTAACAAGGAGATAGATAATGTTGCCTCTGATGGACCAGAACCATTGGAAAACATGGGTCATCTTCCAAAAAAAGGCTAAAGGCCCTATTCCACAGAACGATTATCGGCCGTATATGGCTGATGTCGACTGCTACGGACGATAATCGTCCCGTGGAATAGAGTGTAACGATCAGCCGACATCGTTCATGTCGGCTGATCGTTCATGTCGCTTGTTTTTCAACATGTTGAAAAACAAGCGTCTTCTGCCGTCACTCCGTTGAATAGGAGCGTCGGCAGCAGACGCTGCTGTATCCTATGGGCTGCCCGGATGATCAGCGATCACCCGGGCGATCAGCGATAACCCAGGCAGCCCCCCCCCTGCCCCTCCCGCACTTACCCGCTCGCTGAAGCCGCGTTGAACAGCGGTGGCAGCGAGCGGGGAACGAGGAGCAAACGAGCGCTGAGAGCACTCGTTTGCTCCTCTAGACGGCCTGCGGAATAGGGCCATTACTTAAGAACTTAATGTCACCGCATCCTGCTGACCACAACAAAGATGGCTCTGTTTTTCAAAGTGGGCCTGTTCTACGGCAAAGGGCAGTTCGATTTTCTGGACCAGTTGAACCAATTGCTTGTCAATTGGATTTGTCAGGAGAAGAGGAGGAAGTTTTTACTGATGGTTCAGAACAGGAAGAACACTGCTCCGGACCAGAGGAGGAAGTTGACAGGGGTGGTTCAAAAAAGAAAAAGCACATCTCCGAAAGAATGGAGGAGTTTGGACGCTCTTCGCTTGTTTGTGATCCTATTACAGGATGTGATATACTTATGGAATGTATTGCCAGAATTAAAGACAGTACGTTTTTTGGAGATGATTGTTGCTCAAGCTGGATTAGCTTCAACAACGAAATATTTTGCAGTGGGAAGATAGTTATCTATCCCCAAAAAAAAAGAACAAACAAGGCGTATTTCAGTCAAAAAGCATTTTAAAAGCTGGAGACTCCTTTTTCGTTCCTCCTGGTAATGAATAAGAAAAAGAAAAAAAACACCAAACGATCAAGCAAGAAATCATTCATTTTGATCTTTCAAAATGTTTTCAAATCACCATTTATCGCTCGCTAAAAATTTGCAGATCACTTCGTGTAAACAGTCTTTCAAAGATTCAACCTATGTGAAAAATTGGCTTAAAGGTGTACTCCGGGCAATATGAATTTTTTAATATTTTATTACATATGGAAAGTTAGACAGATCACTAATATACACTATTTATGGGAAATGCACATAAAGTGTCTTGTCCCCTCTGTTCTTCTCCTCCTCCTCCTGTCATTCTAACCCCCACCCCTTGGACCTGTGCAAGGGGCACACAGAGGACGGGAGAAGGCGCAGGAGCGCTCACCCCAACGGGACCAGGTGGCGGGGTGAGCGCTCCTGCACAGGACCAGGCAACGGGGCACAGAGCCGCCGGGGCTCATAGAGGATGGGAGAGAACGGGCAGCTTCTTGGCAGGAGGTGCAGCGGCAGAGCCGGGAGGGAGGACATTGCCAGCACGGGGAGGGAGGGACAGAGGGTAGTAGTAATAGTAATGTTTTTATTTGTATAGTGCACACAGATTCACCTATCCATATGTTTTTGGGTGTGGGAGGAAACCCACGCAAACCAGGAGAGAACATACAAACTCTTTGCAGATGTTGCACTTGGTGGGATTTGAACCCAGGCCTTCAGTGCTGCAAGGCTAACCTCTGAGCCACCGTGCTGCCCTTCTACATAGATGTCTATTCTTAGTCTATACGTCTACATGCACCCCCTGCTGGAAAAGATACACTTGAGACATGTTTTTTTTTTGTTTTTTTTTTGAGGGAGCCTGCCTGATCTACTAAATTGAGGGAAATAGCACTTTATGTGCATTTCCCATAAATAGTGTATATTAGTGATTTGTCTAACTTTGCATATGTAATAAAATATTAAAAAATACATTTTGCCCGGAGTACCCCTTTAACCTCTTAAGGACATATGACGTACCGATACGTCATATGTCCTCACTTGCACTTCAAAGCGGGGCCGTGCGGCGGCCCCGCTTTGAAGTGCCGCGATCCCGGGTGCCGCGAGTAGCCCGGGACCGCCGCTATTAGCGGGCACGGTCTGATCGCCGTGCCCACTAATTAGCTAATCGGAGGCAGCTGTCAAAGTTGACAGCTGCCTCCGATTACCGGAGGCAACGTTTCCCTGGTGTCTAGTGGGGGAGATCGCTCCTCCGGGACCTTGTCCCGGAGGAGCGATCTCCGTTACTAATGCCGGCCGGGGACGCGTCCAAGATGGCGCCGTCCTCGGCTCGGCACTCGTTCGTTTTCGGCTGCAGCAGCCGAAAGCAAACAAGTGCCGATCTCATGGATCTCTGCAGCATATCTATGCTGCAGAGATCTCAATGAGAGATCCAAGTGTATATACTAGAAGTCCCCTAGGGGGGCTTCTAGTATATGTGTAAAAAAAAAAAAAAAAAGTGTTGTTAATAGTAAAAAGCCCCCTCCCCTAATAAAAGTCTGAATCACCCCCCTTTTCCCAGGTTTTAAATAAAAGTAAACAAATAAATAAATAAATAAACATGTTTGCTATCGCCGCGTGCGTAATCGCCCGAACTATTAATTAATCACATTCCTGATCTCGTACGGTTAACGGCGTCAGCGCAAAAAAATCCCAAAGTGCAAAATTGCGCATTTTTGGTCGCATCAAATCCAGAAAAAATGTAATATAAAGCGATCAAAAAGTCGTATATGCGCAATCAAGGTACCGATAGAAAGATCACATCATGGCGCAAAAAATGACACCTTGCACAGCCCCATAGACCAAAGGATAAAAGTGCTATAAGCCTGGGAATAGAGCGATTTTAAGGCACGTATATTGGTTAACAACGGTTTGAATTTTTTACAGGCCATCAGATACAATATAAGTTATACATGTTATATATCGTTTTAATCGTAACAACTTGAGGAACATGCATAACAAGTCAGTTTTACCACAGGGCGAATGGCGTAAAAACACATTTCCCCCAAATAAAAGAAATGCGTTTTTTTTTTTCAATTTCACCACACTTTGAATTTTTTTCTGGTTTCGCAGTGTACTTTATGCAAAAATTCAGCCTGTAATTGCAAAGTACAATTAGTGAAGCAAAAAATAAGGGGTCATGTGGGTTTCTAGGTGGAAAAATGCAAGTGCTATGACCTTTTAAACACAAGGAGGAAAAACCGAAAACGAAAATGGGCCATGTCCTTAAAGGGTTAAGTGTTTAGTCACAATGGGAATTGTAGTTTTGCAACAGCTAGGAGGGCAAAGGTTTCCTGATCCTGGTGTAAAACATTGTTCCCCAACCAGTCGTGGTGCAGCGATCCCAAAAATACAACTCCTATCATGCCTGGACAGCCGAGCTGTTATTAAACAACAACTCCCATCATGACCGGACCGCCATGCTTCTGTAAAACTACTAGTCACATTGTGCTCGGGCAGCTGAGCTGTTATAAAACTCCTATCATGCCTGGACAGCTGAGCTGTTGAACTACAACTCCCATCTTGCCTGGACAGCCGAGCTGTTGAACTACAACTCCCATCATGCCTGGACAGCCGAGCTGTTAAAAAACTACAATTCCCATCATGACCAGACCGCCACACTTGTGTAAAACTACAAGTCACATTATGCCTGGGCAGCTGAGCTGTTATAAAACTACAACACCCATCATGCCGGGACAGCTGTTGTAAAACTACAACTATACACAGTATACCCGAACACTAAAGAACGTCTCATGTGAAAGAAACCACGACCCCTCTTGTACATCACACATCCGCCATTTTATAATACTGCAGAATGTTTTAGGTACATTTTGAAATAAACATCTGGGATTTGTAGTTCCACAGGCCACATAAGGATAAGGTGACACATCTGCCGGCTGCCTCCACCCCTTAACACAGTATAAGCCAACCAGCAGCCATTACCACAGCGCACCGTGACGCGATCAAAATGGCGGCCGCCGATTTTCCCGCCAGAACGCAGCGATGACAGAAAAGCGATGTCTCGGACGCTGCTGCGGGTGTTACGGGAGCTGAGCGGCTCCCCGGAGCCCGGTGATGAGGGGGCTACAGACTGTGGCCCTCATGGACCTCCAGCGTTGATTCTCGCTCCCCCGGGCTGTGCAGTGACCGGGCTCATGTTTATGGCAGCGGCTCTAGCAGCGGAGGAGGAGGGAGCGGTGCTGTATCTGTGTCCGCAGCCGCTGCAGACAGTACCCAAAGCGGGCAGGGCGGCCCGGGATCCCCTCATACTAAAGGTGCCTGTGAGGGAAGGAAGAAAGTGGCGGGGGCTTCCTGAGGAGCGGGAGCCCCGTGCGTTAGACACAGTGTTGCCTGTAGCAACCAATCAGAAGGCAGCATCGTTATTACCTGGGATAAAAGCTAGACTCCGATTGGTTGCTATTAACATTATTGCTCATAGCAACCAATCAGATGGCAGCTTTCGTTATTACCTGGGATAAAAGCTAGACTCTGGTTGCTATTAACATTACTGCCCCATAGCAACCAATCAAAGGGCAGCTTTTAATATTACCTAGGATGAACGCTAGACTGGTTGCTATGAACTTTTCTGCCCATAGCAACCAATCAAAACACAGAATTTGAGTAGATTTGGTAATGAAAGCTCTTGATTGGTTGCAATGGGCATTTTCTGTCTGGCCAGTGCATGAGGCAGTTTAGTGTATTCACAGACTTAAAGGGATGATCCATATCAGTGTGACACATAGCATTATGTAATAGTTTTGGAGTGCTTGTGATAATATGAAGCATAAATCTCTTTGCATTGGCAACTTTGCATCTAGAGATGGGCAAAAATTTTCCCGAAAATCATATTTGTTCTGATAAGGTTAAAATAAATTTAGTTTGAATCAAAGGTGTCCCATTTGCCTTGATAGGTCACGTTTGACTTCGGTGCTGTGTCCTGCTACAACTGTTGTACAGGGCTTCTCCCATCTTGACAAGTTCTGCTCTATTTACAGTATCTGCAGATAAAGCACAACTAAGAGATTGCAGGGGTCCAGCCTTTCGAGGGCGCTGTAATCTTGAGAGTAGACCTCGAAAGATGAGCAGTAGCCTGTGCAGGTGGGCTGCCGCTTAAAGTTTTCTACATCGGGGATGGGGAATCTTCAGACCATCAGCTGTTTAGCAATTACACTACAAACTGTATGGGAATGGTACCGAGGATGAAGGTAACAGACATAACTTTATCCTCAGTGTCCTGTGAGCAGTAGGGAGATATCAGCAGGTTAGATTTATCTAACCTGCAGATAGTTACCCTTTAAATGGGTATTCTGCGTGTCCACGCCATTTGTCTCCTTGGCCTTATTCTGATACAAGCGCTTGTAGCAGGACCTACCCACTCAGGACCTACCCACCCTCCAGTTACTGACCAAGCGCTGCAGCCAGTGATTGGCTATGCAGGCAGGTCCTACTCCTAACTGTCGAAATAACTGTAAGGAGCCGAATGGGAGCTGCAGCAGGACCTATGAGGGACTGGAGTAGGTAAGTATAGCTTTGTTCTTTATCTCCAGCAACATATACATTTTTTTTATGGTGGAATACCCCTTTAATGTCTATAGTAAGTCCTAATAATAATGCTAAACAAATACTGCACCTCTTGAAGCAAGAAGTGACAGCACCACAGTACCGCTATATATATATATTTTTTTCTTTATCTCCTTGCAGCAAATCCGCTTTGTGTACCCCCCTTCTATGACGGAGCTTCTTCAGTTCTTTTCCTCACTCCATTTAACGTCTCCTCCTCCTTCTCTCATCCTGGTTGATGGACTGGAGCGATATCTTTCACCCACCTGCAGCCTCCATGATGGCGCTCATATCTCCGCCCTAATGTTTGACTCTATATCCCATTTTCGCTGTGGCCTCTTAGTGTCCGCAGCACCAATCTCCGATAGAAGTGACGGAACGTTTATGGCCGTCGAACGCTACTTCCAAAACCAGTGCCTGGTGTATCACGATATATCATCAGGGGATCAGGGCCAAGTGTTTAAAATGAGCTTCATGTCTCCAAGACCACAGTGGAATCTGCACATCGAGGAGGATGGGAGCGTACAAGTCAGTGCCTATGGCTCCATAAGTGACCAGTGATCCAAAATACAGGACTGATGGCTTTATTTTTTTATGATTTTTTTTTTTTTTTTTTTTTTTTTTTTTTTATATATATATCTATAATTTTGTTATAAATTATTCAATAATAAAATGCCGGGAAATACTAGTCTTCTTGGTGTCTCAGTGTGTGGTGGTAATATATGCGCTGTTGTTTGGGCAACTCCCATTAAACTTTTTTAGCTTCCAGACCACCTCTGTCGGCCGCAAACAGACCGGAGGGGGCTGGAGAGCCCTTGATTTCAATATAGACGTGTGTCCCAGAGGTAGGACCTGCATCTAGGGGACACTTATGGCATGTCCTTTGAATATGCCACATGTCCCAGATAGATATACCCCTTTAGGTCTATAGGAAACCTGAAAAAAATCCTATTCCTTTTATCATTAGCCCCTAACTATAGAGGAGGTAGGAAGTAAATAGGAGGGTTGTATAGGAGGGAGACAGTCAGTAAGTGGGTTGTAGAGGAGAAAAGAAGGCAGTCTATAAGAGTCATGTGGAGGAAGGAGGCAGTTGGTAAGACGAGATGAGAGGCTGTTACTAACTACTTTTGACAAGGCAGTAAGAGGACTGGAGACAAGAGGCAGTCAGTAAGTGGGCTTGTATAGTTTGGCTGTAGTCAGTGAGTTTTATATGAGGGAGGCAGATGGTACAAAAGCTGTAGAGGAGGGAGGCAGTCAGTAAGTGAGCTATAAAGGAGAGAGGCAGTCAGTAAATGGGCTGTAAAGGAGGGAGGCAGTCAGTAAGTGGGCTGCAGAGGAGGGAGGTGGTCAGTAAGTAGGTTCTAGGGGAGGGAGGCGGTCAGTATGTGGGTGTGCCGTAGAGGCAGGCGGTCAGCAAGTGAGCCGTAAAGGAGGAAGCGGTCAGTAAGTTAGCTGTAGAGGAGGGAGGAAGTCAGTAAGTGGCCTGTAGAGGAGGTAGGCAGTCAGTAAGTGAGCTGTAGAGAAGGGAGGCAGTCAGTGAGGAGGCTCCCCTAATCATTTACTCCACGGGCACATTACCTATTACCTACTTTTCACTGGGAATACATCCAGAAATAAAGTCCTGCTAGGTCCAGGACAGTTGGGATGTATGGCAGGATCATTGATCACTAAGATGCTGTTAGTTACGGCCCAAGGCTGATCTATATGAGCATAATACGGCCACATCACAGTGGTATAGTTGACAAGCTGCTGATATTACATGAAGAGGGTGCGGCCATAACTAAATACCAGTTAGAAAATGGGAAAGTATCAGACTGGTTACTATAGTAACCCATATGTAGCCATGACCCACAAGCTCAAATCTATTAGTCTGATTTGCCCATAGTAACCAATCACAGCTCAGCTTTTATATTAGCAGAGCTGGTGAAAATATAAAAGCTGAGCTGTGATTGGTTGCCGTAGGTGAGACCGATAAATCTGGGCCTCAGTGTTACTTTGATGAAATGCTGACATCACGTTATTACATGTGACATCATCACAGAAACTCACCATACTAATATAGCACCCTCCACAGGGCAACACAAAGATGAAGCGACTCCTACTCATCCTTATTACTCTTCACCTTCATCTGTGCAGCATCTCAGGTAATTGTGATTCATTATAGGGTTAAAGACACGTGTGAATATCCGATATACTATAGTCATACCCTATATATTAATATTAAAATTTTTGGGAGTCTATATATTTTTTATTTAGAAAACGGTGAGGGAGGTTGATTGGAATTTAATGGGATTTGTATAGTTCACTGCAATACATATGTATTGCAGTGAACTGTCAAACAGAAAGTTTCCATAGCTAGGCTATGTTCACACTACGTATCTTTCCGGCCGTAGTGCGAACCACGAATATACGCACATAGTTTTGAGGTTGATGCGTTCGCTTGAAAGTATACGATATACGGCCGCACAATGCACACAACGTATGAACTTACGGCCGGATCGTATACGGCGCCGTGAAAAATAAACGACCATTGTTTGAGGACGGAAATGTTCCAACTCACGCCCGTGGATTTCCATGCGGTCCCGTACGGAGTACTTATTTCAGCCAAATTGAACGTGATTTTTAGATCCAAAAGGTTCTGTAAGTTTTATTGGGCTGGGCGAAGATTTCCAAGTAAATGACCTGTTTCAGATCACTTCGAAACAAGCTAGGGAAGCATAACTCTACTACGGGCGTATGTTCGCGGTTCGCCCGCATGTTCGCAATCCGGCCGCATGTCTATTTTTCCCACGCCCGTACATTCAGCCGCACATGTACAGCTGCGTACGAACTACGGCCGGAATCATACGTAGTGTGAACATAGCCCTAGACTGTAATAAAGACTCCTATCATGGCAGCCAAGGAGACCTTCAGAAGGCCTATAAATTTATCTTCAGAGACCTTCAGAAGGCCTATCTAGTTTATTATAGCCCTATAATGTGTTCTATCCCTGCAGGAGACACACTGGATTCTTCCTCTGGGACCATAGAGTTTCGGAGACCTTTCCTGGGTATCACATTCCCATGGTGGTCTAAACTAGGTACATTCCATTTTCCCTTTTAGCTCCACTGTCTCCTTAGAACATCCCTGATAAAGTTTAATCCTTCTGTCTCTCCCCTGTAGTTTTGGTCCTCATCGTACTTCTTATTATGATCTGTCTGCTGTACAAGTGTTTCCATCCCCGAACTGTGATGGATCAGTTCATGTAAGTGATGTATGAGCAAAGAGACAGCACAGGATAACATGTCTAACAGCAGCGAATGTATAAGTGACAGCTGTCTATAAGTAACTATGAGTGACAGCTATGTATAAATAACTGTGAGTGACAGCTGTATATGTATAAGTAGCTATGAGTGACAGCTGTCTACGTATATGCAACTGAGTGACAGCTGTCTGTGTAAGTAACAATGAGTGACAGCTGTCTATGTGTAAGTAACTAAGTGAGAGCTGTCTATGTATAGGTAACTATGAGTGACAGCTATGTATAAGTATTCGAGTGACAGCTGTCTATGTATAAGTAACTGTGAGTGACAGCTGTCTATGTATAAGTAGCTATGAGTGACAGCTGTCCATGTATAAGTAACTGTGAGTGACACCTGCCTATGTATATGTAACTGAGTGACAGCTGTCTATGTATGAATAACTGAGTAACAGTTGTCTTTGTATAACTATGAGTGACAGCTGTCTATAAGTAACTTTGATGACAGCTATGTATAAGTAACCGTGAGTGACAGCTGTCTATGTATATGTAACTATGAGTGACAGCTGTCTATGTATAAGTAACTGAGTGACAGCTGTCTATGTATGAATAACTGAGTAACAGTTGTCTTTGTATAACTATGAGTGACAGCTGTCTATAAGTAACTTTGAGTGACAGCTATGTATAAGTAACTGTGAGTGACAGCTGTCTATGTATAAGTAACTGAGTGTCAGCTGTCTATGTATATGTTACTATGAGTGAAAGCTGTCTATGTATGAATAACTGAGTGACCGTTGTCTTTGTATATTTATGAGTGACAGTTGTCTTTGTATAAGTAACTATGAGTTACAGCTGTCTATGGATATGTAGCTGAGTGACAGCTATCTATGTATATGTAACTATGAGTGACACCTTCCTATGTATATGTAACTATGAGTGACACCTTCCTATGTATATGTAACTATGAGTGACAGCTGTCTATAAGTAACTGTGAGTGACATCTAGCTATGTATAAGTAACTATGAATGACAGTTGTCTATGTATAAGTAACTGAGTGACAGCTAGCTATGTATAAGTAACTATGAGTGACAGCTGTCTATGTATAAGTAACTATGAGTGACAGCTGTCTATAAGTAACTGTGAGTGACAGCTATGTATAAGTAACTGAGTGACAGCTGTCTATGTATAAGTAACTGAGTGACAGCTGTCTATGTATATGTTACTATGAGTGAAAGCTGTCTATGTATGAGTAACTGAGTGACAGTTGTCTTTGTATATTTATGAGTCACAGTTGTCTTTGTGTAAGTAACTATGAGTGACAGCTATCTATGTATATGTAACTAAGAGTGACACCTTCCTATGTATATGTAACTATGAGTGAAAGCTGTCTATGTATGAGTAACTGACTTACTGTCTTTGTATAACTATGAGTGACAACTGTCTATGTATATGTAAGTATGAGTGACAGCTGATTATGGATAACTATGAGTGACAACCACTGGTTTGTAATACTCTCCTCTTCTATTTTTAAATAACAGACAATAGAACATATGCTAGTGTGACATGTGTTTTATATATATATATATATATATATATCTCCATATAATAAGTCACCAGCGGGACAGGTGATTGATAGTATATGTTGATATGTTGTCCATCTTTGGATGTTCCTACCTGTTCTGTAATCCCTGCAAGGTTCTTCTCTGCATCTCCTATAAGTCTTTGAGACCTTGGACAACGATATTGAATTTCTGAATCTAATAACACATTGTGATTTCTTTTATAGGGAATCCCATGGCCTTGGCTTTATGGTGAGCACTGCATACAATACATGGTACATACAAGTCTGGGTATAATGGTAGAGTGTGCAGTGTAGCACAGGTGTAATATGTACAGGACACACAACCAGCTCAGCTACACAGGTGGGCCACCATGACATGATAAAGGGCACTTCCCAAATAGTCTAAAAAAAAAGTGGTGCCCCACTAATGTCAGATTAGAGGTAAAGCCCAATCTACGTCCAACACTGCCCAGGGAGTCCACAAAAAGAGACAGTACTAAGACTATGGGAATGAGAGGTTTAACACTGAAAGATGGGATGAGACGTTCAGTATTAAGGGATGAGGAGAAGAAGAGGTTTAGAATTGGTGGATGATGAGAAGGTGAGGTTTAGTAGTGACGTATGAGGAGAAGGAGAGGTTTAATAGTGAGGTATGAGGAGAAGGAGAGGTTTAGTATTGTGGTATGAGGAGAAGAGGTTTAGTATTGAGGGATGAGGAGAAGGAGAGGTTTAGTATTGTGGTATGAGGAGAAGAGGATTAGTATTGAGGGATGAGGAGAAGGAGAGGTTTAGTATTGTGGTATGAGGAGAAGAGGATTAGTATTGAGGGATGAGGAGAAGGAGAGGTTTAGTATTGTGGTATGAGGAGAAGAGGATTAGTATTGAGGGATGAGGAGAAGGAGAGGTTTAGTATTGAGGTATGAGGAGAAGAGGTTTAGTATTGTGGTATGAGGAGAAGAGGTTTAGTATTGAGGTATGAGGAGAAGGAGAGGTTTAGTATTGAGGTATGAGGAGAAGAGGTTTAGTATTGACTGAGGGACGAGGAGAAGAAGAGGTTTAGTAGTGAGGTATGAGGAGAAGGAGAGTTTTAGTATTGAGGTATGAGGAGAAGAGGTTTAGTATTGAGGGATGAGGAGAAGGAGAGGTTTAGTAGTGAGGTATGAGGAGAAGGAGAGGTTTAGTAGTGACGTATGAGGAGAAGGAGAGGTTTAGTAGTGAGGTATGAGGAGAAGTAGAGGTTTAGTATTGAGGTATGAGGAGAAGGAGAGGTTTAGTATTGAGGTATGAGGAGAAGAGGTTTAGTATTGACTGAGGGACGAGGAGAAGGAGAGGTTTAGTATTGTGGTATGAGGAGAAGAGGTTTAGTATTGACTGAGGGACGAGGAGAAGAAGAGGTTTAGTAGTGAGGTATGAGGAGAAGGAGAGGTTTAGTATTGAGGTATGAGGAGAAGAGGTTTAGTATTGAGGGATGAGGAGAAGGAGAGGTTTAGTAGTGAGGTATGAGGAGAAGGAGAGGTTTAGTAGTGACGTATGAGGAGAAGGAGAGGTTTAGTAGTGAGGTATGAGGAGAAGTAGAGGTTTAGTATTGTGGTATGAGGAGAAGAGGTTTAGTATTGAGGTATGAGGAGAAGGAGAGGTTTAGTATTGAGGTATGAGGAGAAGAGGTTTAGTATTGACTGAGGGACGAGGAGAAGGAGAGGTTTAGTATTGTGGTATGAGGAGAAGAGGTTTAGTAGTGAGGTATGAGGAGAAGGAGAGGTTTAGTATTGAGGGATGAGGAGAAGAGGTTTAGTATTGAGGGATGAGGAGAAGGAGAGGTTTAGTATTGAGGTATGAGGAGAAGAGGTTTAGTATTGAGGTATGAGGAGGAGAGGTTTAGTAGTGAGGTATGAGGAGAAGGAGAGGTTTAGTAGTGAGGTATGAGGAGGAGAGGTTTAGTAGTGAGGTATGAGGAGAAAGAGAGGTTTAGTAGTGAGGTATGAGGAGGAGAGGTTTAGTAGTGAGGTATGAGGAGAAAGAGAGGTTTAGTAGTGAGGTATGAGAAGGAGAGGTTTAGAAGTGAGGGATGAGAAGGAGAGGTTTAGTAGTGAGGTATGAGGAGGAGAGGTTTAGTATTGAGGTATGAGGAGAAGGATAGGTTCAGTACTGAGGTATGAGGAGAAGGAGCGGTTTAGTATTGGTGGATCATGAGAAGAAGAGGTTTAGTATTGAGGTATGAGGAGAAGAGGTTTAGTATTGAGGGATTATTCCATATTGAGGGCTTTCTCCGCCAGCCTCCCTGTCATAATGACAGTCTATGGGAGGCTTGCGTGCCCCCTCTCTCGGTGTCTCTCCGCACTGAAGAATGGACATTCTTCAGCGCGGAGAGAGGAGGCGCGTGAGCCTTAGGTATGAAGTGAAGAATACGTTTAGTACTAACCTATGGGGAAAAAACAGAGGATTAGTATTGAGGTATGAAGAGAGGGAGAGGTTTAGTATTAGGGGACGATCTGAACTAGATGTAAGTGCAGTATTAAGAAATGAGGGGATAAATACTATAGTAAATACTATTATGACCCAAAGAAAAGTAGAGATTCTGTACAGATAAGGATATGTTTTAGTGGATGTAATTTGACAGTATATAATAATAATTAATAATAATAATAACTCCTTACCTGTCTCATTGCAGGTTAATCGTATGTAAGGTTTCCACCAGCATCGTTTTAATGTGTGACCACTTTTCACCGTGAATACAATGAAGCACAGCAGGAAATTCTGGTGTTGTTACATTTTCTATTTAGTCATTTCTAAAAAGAAAAGGGTTAAAAAAAAAAAAAACATTCTGGCCACCTGAATTTACCACTAGAGGGAGCATGGGAGCTTACTGCATACAGTGTTAATACTGAGTTCATGTAATATGTAGTGCTCCTTCCTTAGCATGTTTTCTTTTTGCTATATACAGCAGTGTAAATTATCCAGTTTACACACACACATCTCTGGGTTTCCCAATATCCTTATGAAAGTGGTGGACAATAAAATACAGTCTAGTTACCTCTAATAGGTGGCATTAGAAAGTGGTAATTTACATATTTTTCCCATGAAGCATTGCCTGTAAGATACCACAGGTAGCTCTCCTCAAGCTGAAACAGATCCACTCCAGTGTAGTCCCCCAAATGGGTGATTATAGAAATGGACCTATTCTGATGTTCATAACCCCAAAAGCCAGTATGTTGTTAGTCACTATGTCCCCGATTTTTAAAGGGATTATCCAGGATTAGCCAAACATGATCTCTTTCTTCAAAAACAGCACCACCCCTGTCGTCAGGTTGTATGTGGTATTACAACTCAGCCCCCTTCACGTTAATCAAACTGAGATGCAATACCACGCCCAAACTGAGCACATGAGTGGCACTGTTTTTGAAGAAAGAGATCATTTTTTACTAATCATGGATAATCCACCTACCATAACCCACTTACTAGAAACCAACAGGTCAATATATATAACATATCTTCTCTGCGTGGGTGACAGTGTCTGGACTCTCTCTCTCTCACCCCACCAGTGACATCATCGATCCCACATTCCCCCCCCCCCCTTCCCGTCCCCCAGATGAATCCTTGACCTTGGTCCACCAGCAAAAATGACACGGTATCTTGTATTAAAGTGCTTTTTATTGTATGACTCCGGTAGTGAGTGGTCACATTACTTTGGATGTCCATCTTATTGGTCGAGAGGTTAATAACAGTATTTTAGATATATATTTTTAGTTAATAACAGTATTATTAGTGCTCATTGTTTGGTCAATAATATTTATTGAAAAAATAAAAAAATTACCCCTTTGGTTATTACATAAAAAAACCATATAAAGCTTCAGAAAACAACGAGGTGACACTGGGTCTCAGATGGTCTTGGACGCTTCCTTCACATTCCTGGAACATTAAAGGGGTTATCCAGCGCTACAAAAACATGGCCGCTTTTCCTCTACTTTTGTCTCCAGTTTGGGTGGGGTTTTGAAACTCAGTTCCATTGAAGTAAATGGAGCTTTATTGCAAACCGCACCTGAACTGGAGACAACAGTAGGGGGAAAGTGGCCATGTTTTCGTAGCGCTGGATAACCCCTTTAAGCTCTATTCACTTCAACGGAACTGAGAAGCAAAACTCCACCCAAGCTGGAGACAAGAGAGGTGCTGTCTCTGGAAGAAAGTGGCCATGTTTTTGTAGCGCTGGATAACCCCTTTAAGCTATGGTGCTATATTGAAGACAGTCGAGTACAGCGTTTGGCTATCACTGTGGCTCCCATAGAGAATGAATGGCATGTACATCCAACGACTCCACTCTTCTTGGGAGACAGAGGTTACTCTTCTTGAGCTTGCAGAGGGTTTAACTCTTGTGGATAGGGGATAACTCTGTGAGTTGGCTAACCCCTTTAGGGTGCCCATTCACAATTATTCACACATAAGCCGTTGCCAGACACCTCTAATAATGGCTTATCTTGCTAAGAACAAAAGGGTCAGGCAATGGAAATCCAACACACCTGATCCTTGTCTCCCCCGACATCATCTGTTAGGGAAGAGTTGGGAGGCTGCTATACACATTACACAGTTGTCCATTCCTGACTTAAGCCCCTATTACACAGATCGATGCATCCCCCGTTCACTGCCGACGCTATTACACATGTTGGCAGCAGGCAGGTAAGAGCCGGGGGGCTGCCTGGTGATCGCTAGATCGTCCGGGCAGCCCATAGAAGATAGTCTCCTATTCCTCGGATCGACGGCAGCAGATCGTTGCTATCTAAGTTGTTTGTCTTTCAACATGTTGATACACAACGACAGACAACGATCAGCTGACATCGTTCATGACGGCTGATCATTGTTTTCTATTAATCGAGACAAATATCGGCCGAATACGGACGATAATTGTTCCATGTAATAAGGCCTTTAGACCTCCTTCACAGGTCCATGAAATTTACCCAGATTTCTTATAAGGAAATGCAAGTCATTTTCCGGGACCATAGGGTTCTGTTGGGCACGGATAGCCTTCAGAATTTTTCCAGAAGGGTGTCTGTGCTAGAAAATAGCTCCAGAAAATATAGAACATATCCTGTATTTGTCCAAAATTCGGCATAGATGCCCCATAGAACCCTATGGGGGCATCCACAATTCCAGACTGGATACACACCCGGAATCTGTCCGGAATTGGGCAAGTGCCGCCGGGTGCTGACACTGTCCCTTCAACTGTACCTCATCAGGAGCGTATACAGTTAAATGTGGCGCTATGTCTGACAGGGCCAGGAGCCATTGCCTCCCAACTCTGTCAATCACTCACAATTACGGCCGGGACACACTGATGGTTTCCCTTAAGCCTCCTGAAAGGCTTCGTGATCAGTGTTTCCTGGCCGTAAAAACAGCCACGGACATGTGAAGAAGGCCTAAGTGAGTAGGTTCAGACTGCTTTTGACTAATGTGTACAAGGACCTTCAGAAAATACTCTCTTTTTTTTTTTTTTCCGCTGTTCACCTTGTTGTGTACCTTTTACTACTTTGTGGATAGGAGGAACCTAAAACAAGCTTGTACAGCATGGAAAGGCAACATATTGTAATGCAGATAGAACTTCCTGTGACCACCTATGTGTGGTTAAATGGTGGTCACACTAACAGGAAGTCAGGTGTTTGCTAGACAACTCGAACCTCCAAGCCATGCAAAATTATGGAAGAACCGAATCAGAAAATACACATAGATTTAACAACTGTATGTAATACCAATGACACCAGAAGTAGTCAGCGACTACAATGGACTGGGCCTTTAAGACTACTCAGTATTTGACCAGATACACAGAGTATGCTTTTAGCTCAGAACCGATTAATAATATTGAAGGATTATATTAACATATTAAATAACACCCAGATGTAATGGACCACTTCTGCCCTATGCATCTGTTTTCCTCCATCCACACCAAGGGTCAATCCTTTGAAATGTCATAAGCAATGAAAGAAATGGGTTCTTTACTGCCTCCAGATCTCCTGACCAAGAATGTGGATAGACATATTACTGGGAATATTACTAAGATCAAAATTTTACCCAGGATTAGAAAAACACGGCAGCTTTCTTCCAAAAACAGCGCCACTAGCGCCCTTAGGTTGTGTGTGGTATTACAGCTCGGCTTCAGACACAGGGGACATTTGGTGCTGTTTCAGGAAGAAAAAATCTATGTTGTTCTAATCCTGAATAACCCATTTAAAGGGCAATTCCAGTCATAATTCACTTATTCTTATTATTACTATACTGTATGGTAAAAAAAACAACAACTTTTTTTTAAATGTTTTTAACACAAGTTTGAATCTTCATGTTTCTTCTATTACACCACCAAAACAGAACTTATTCTCTTTAATGCTATATTCCCTTCCCTGGGAGGAGCTTATGTCTTACATGCTCATCGCTGCCCCCTGCTGACTTATTCACCTTGTCAAAGCAGCCAACAGGGGAAGAAGTTACAACTACTTGGAGTGTATTTATGGCTTATATAGTTAGTTGTCAGGCTTGTCTGTCTGTTATATTGACCGTGTAAGGACAAGACTATAACTACTATAATACTGCCCCCCATGGAAAGCATATAACCGCTATAATACCATCCAATAAGGATAAGCATATAGCTTCCTTCATATTACCCCCTACAGACTGGAATAATTCTATAGTAATACTGCCTGCTATGGATAAGAATAAAGCTATAGGAATATTATATATTAATGGATATACTAATAAATTATTATTATTACTGCCCTCTATGGGCCAGATTATAGCCATTATAAGAATGCCCACTTATGGACCCAACTATAACTGCTATAATACTGCCACCTATGCAACAATATTTAACCAGTATAATACTGCCCCTACATACAAGACTATACAGCAGTGCTGCCCCCTGTGGATGTATACACATGAACATGTACAGTCTTTTTCATATATGACTGAAACTGCCCTTTAAGTAATACATCAAAAGTCATACACCTCAAGATCGTTGTTGGTCCAAATCCCGTCTTCAAAAAAGTTCCATCATCCATTTTCTGGATCCAAAAATTGGGATAATCCCGTACCCTCATAGACAATTATAGGTACGCATACAAAACTATTTATACGTTTAAAGATGTTGGGGGGTTGTTATATACTGTAAATGACGTCGGAGGGCAAAACACGCTGAATATATAGGTGTACAAATTTTTGGCGGTAATCACCAGATGCCTTCGTTATGGAGTATAGACTAAGAAAATCGGGAGAAACACAGGTTCCGAAGATTCCAGAACGTTCCAGTTACTATAAGCTACGCTGTCTTCATAAATATACATGTTGACGGAATGTAATACGTCAATGGAGATGGCTCTTCAGTGGTAGTCCCAAGGTCACGGGCTATGGCGGGTCTGAAGGTCAGCTGATTTGGACTCTTCTCCGTAACACAAAGTCAAAGTTGGCAGAAGTGTTCATGGCATAATATACATTGGCAGTGTCCGGGATGGTGAGTTCTGTAACGGATTGGAGAGAAGAAAAAATGTGAAAATTTGACATGCGATGAATACATGGGGGTTATCTGAATAAGTTTAACATAGCTGCTATCTTCCAAAAACAGAGCCACACCTGAGCTCAGGTTGTATGTGGTATTATAACAGGGTTCTTTATACTTTAATGGCACTGAGCTGCAATACCGCACCCAAAAGGAGGACAAATGTGGTGCTGTTTCTGAAAGAAAGCAGCTATGGTTTTCTAATATTCAAAATCGTTTTAATCTTCGCGCTACTGTACTGACATGCAGTGTCAGTACAGTAGCGCAAACATTTCAAGGGGTATTCCACTCAAACACAACATTTGATATGTTGCTGCCCATGGTGGGACTAGCAATTCATTCTATACTTGTCATTATCTATTTATTCGTCTTCCCCCAGTTCTCAGCTGCTGCTGAAAACACAAAAATCTGTGTGTGAGCCTTTTTCTCTGTCTCCCCCTCCTCCCCCCTCCTTTCTGAGAAAACTGATGTAAACAAGTCACTGGCAGGCTTTATCTGCAACATTGTAGCATCTTTGTAATGCTGGGAGGGTTAATCACAGTGATTTCATTAGCAACTTGACCTCAGAATAACCTTCCCAGCATTACAAAGTAGCTACAATGTTGCAGATAAAGCGTGCCAGTGACTTGTTTACATCAGTCGTCACAGAACGGAGGGGGGAGGAGGGGGAGACAGAGAGAAAAGCTCACACACAATTTTTTGTGTCCTCAGCAGAAAGAAGTAGCTGAGAACTTGGAATACTCCTTATAACAGTTTCAGAACTCCCATCATGATGATTTCGGGAGCTCCCAAATCCATTTTTGAGCACATTGTCTGTATTTACGGACCATGCATAGAATGTGTGAATGCCCCGTTAACGATTGAAAGTTCTTGATTTTCAAAACTGAGAATTATTTTTGGTGCGCAGTTTTCCTAAAATTTCAATTAAAACATTTAAAAAATGTAGCATCCATATATACATGAGAGAAGGAGCAATAGAAGGAAATATTCTAAAGTGGAAAATAGAAAAAATAAACATAAAAATGAAGGATATATATATATATATTTTTTAAGTTTATTGCGTATAAATCACAATAATAAAATACTGCTATATAAAAAAAAAACATAAAATGATAAAAATAAACAGATGAAAATGAAAATAAAATGTGACAAAATGCATTTATTATACATAAAAATATAAAGAATAACAAATATAAAATATAAAAAAATATAAAATACAAAGTATGACAAAAAATAAATAAAATGAACATAAATATAATATGACAATAAAATATGAAAAAAAAATGTGTGTGTGTATATATATATATATATATATATATATATATATATATATATGATAAAATTAGACAAAAAATGGAAAACAAATTAAATATGATAAATATATATATATATATATATATATATATATATATATATATATATATATATAAACTATATATATATATAAACTATATATGACAAAAATTGCTTCTATATATTAACATGTCCATCCTCACCTTTACCCTCAGATAACAGCTGCACCAGCTGGAAATCATCCGGTTTACACGACTCTATGTTGTGTTTATGTAAAGCCCTCTGTATTACGATGCGGGATTTATCCTGGCTGGTGAGCTGAAGGAGAGAAAGAATATGGGGAAGGGACATTTTTATTTTTTCACATAAAAATGTAAAAAAAAAAAAAATAATAATAATAGTAATTGTAATTTTATATATATATATATATATATATATATATATATTCCTTGTATTTAGCCATCTCCTAGACATTTCTGTTTTTAGGATAGCTGGATAAAGGCCTATGTGGTGGTCTGCAAATTCTACAGGGTCTCTAATGGTCCTTTTATACGGAACGATTTATTGTTCGGATTTGCACGATAATGATCGAATTCGAACGATAATCGGACGTGTAAAGGCAGCGAACGATCAAACGACGAGCGAGAAATCGTTCATTTTGATCTTTCAACAAGTTCTCAAATTATCGTTGGTCGTTCACAAAAAATTCGCAGATCGTTCCGTGTAAACAGTCTTTCAACGATTTCCCCTATGTGTGAGATAGGCTTAAGCGATCGCAAAACGATCACATTACGATTTTTCCGTACAATGTATCGTTCCGTCTAAACGCTGATCGTTATAAAAAAAAACATTGTTCATTCAAAATCGTCAATCGTGCGATCGTTGAATTATCGTTCCGTGTAAAAGTACCATTAGCTCTCTGCTAGTACCGGAGCGAGCCATATGTAGATCAGTGGGTATGTAGATCAGATGTGCACAAGTCCGGCTGAACTAGATGACAACCAACACAGTAGCCATGGTGTCACCCAGCTCATACAGGGGCGCAGTGCTTCCTACCAGTATACTCTTGTACAGGTTCCCGTGGGTGTTTTCCATGCTGACACGGATAATACAGAGATCTGCAATCTGCTGGTTGTATACAGGGAGGGAGGGGGAGACTGGGGAGCGAGGTGATGAAACACTTCGGGGTGCGTCTTCTCTGACTGGAGTGCTGGGTGGAGTGAGAGGTTCGGCCATACTTCCACGATCCTGCAAGAGTCATAAATCAGTCAGAATTGATTGTGAGGTTATAGCAGTATACTGGTTACATGGCGATGTGTGAGGTGTTATAGAATTATACTGGTTATATGATGATATATGAGGTTATATAGAGTTATACTAGTTATATGGTGGTGTATAAGGTTATATAGGGTCATACTGGTTATTTGGTGGTGTATGAGGTTATATGGGTGTATACGAGTTAGAAGGTGGTATATGAGTTTATAATTAGTTATACTGGTTATATGGTGGTGTGTGAGGTTATATAGAGTTATACTGGTTATATGGTGGTGTATAAGGTTATATAGGGTCATACTGGTTATTTGGTGGTGTATGAGGTTATATGGGTGTATACGAGTTAGAAGGTGGTATATGAGTTTATAATTAGTTATACTGGTTATATGGTGGTGTGTGAGGTTATATAGAGTTATGCTGGTTATATGGTGGTGTGTGAGGTTATATAGATTTATACTGGTTATATGGTGGTGTGTGAGGTTATATATATTTATACTGGTTATATGGTTCTATATGAGGTTATATAGGGTTAGGTCATATTTACACATGACACAAACAGCGGCCATTGTGTGACACGGCTGCGTCAGAGAACGGCCGCTGTCTGAGATGTTCACCCAGCTTAACATCACTTCATCCTAATTGGAATGCAGGCACATCCGGGTGTACTATGGGGTGTGCCCGGACTCCAATTAGCCATAGAACACAATGTAAAGTACGTCCGGGAGCGGTTCACTGAATAGCGGGCGCACAAAATAGACATGTCAGTTCTTTTTGAGGCCGTATAGAACACCGGTCGTGGTGTATACAGTGTGTATACACTATGGCCGTTGTTCTATAGAATCTAATGTTAAGCCACACTGTCAATAAACAGCTGCCACTGTTGCAATCTGCAACAACGGACATTATTTATTGAAAATATACGCAGTGTGAACGTGGCCTTATACTGGTTATATGGTGGTATATGAGGCTATACTGAGGTATTCTGTACTTGATATAGAATGGTTATGAGGTTACATGGCACTATACTGGTTACATGATGGTGTATAAGGTTATATGTTGATATAATGGACTATGGTGGAGTATTAGGGTATATTAATATATGTGAGGTTGTATGGCACTATACTGATTACATGATGGTGTATGATGTTATATGATGGTGTGGGGCACTATCTACATAACATTATACCTTAGCTGCAGGCTCCGCAGGACACAGAGCAGCAATGAGCCCTTCATCTATCTCACAGCTGCTGCAGGAACCTGATGGTGACACCCGGTCTCCATTCATCTTTGGACTGAACACTTCAGAGCCTAATAATAACCTGTAAAATAGATGACAGTATAACTGAGCCGTGTATGACATTATCAGTACATATTGCAGCAAGCAGGAAAGCAGTGAACAGTAAAGGGGTGTGGTTAGAGGAAGGGGTGGGGCATGACACCCTAAAGGCTACAGGGTTGTGATAATCATGTCCACACATCGCACACACAGGGCACTTACGAGCTGAACCTCTTGGTCAGTTTCCTGCGGATTCGTGGAGAATTTGGACAGGAATCTGCTGGGGGCTCGATGCTGCGAGATATCCTGTAACTGCAAGACAAGAATAAATACCATGGTAATACAGGCAGCCCTACTTAAAGGGTATGTAAATTTCAGCAACCTATTGTTTTAATTTCTCTAGTGCATATAAGTGAAGCAAGTTTGCCAAGTCTTGATTAGAAATCATCCGCTGCTTTGTGCTCCATAGTAACAGACTACAAACAACCCCTGTGTAGTCAGATCCTACACATTCAGTTTTTTTTTTCTTTCTGTTCTACACACTCAGCAGATGTAAGGGACAATCAGACTACATAGAGTTTGTAGTCTGTAACTATAGAGACACATGGGTCTGCATAGGAGATGTAAACAAAAAACAGTTGGGTGTTTTAAATGAAGACTGTTTACAAAGCTTTTTACTTTTTGGGTTATAGGCATTGCTACTATAGAGAATCAACACTGAGCAAATATAACCCTAAATGTAAGCTTCTTACCTCTGGTCTTCAGTCAGCTGCCGATGGGTGTAGAAAGCTTGTAAAATCTCTGGCTTTGGTGTAAGCACATAATGACGACAGGTGAGCTGTAGTTTCTGGATCTTAGCCAAGACTTCATACTCCTAGAAACAGTAGAATGTAAGCTCTTGGGACTAGATAGAGATGGCTATACTCGCTATAGTTATACTTGGGACAAGACTTACCTTTCTCCTCTTCTCAAAGTTTATCAGCCCGCCCTAAGGAGGAGAAAAGAAGGTAAGCGAAGCTGGCGGTGGGATATAATTGTGTACAGTGGTTTCCATTAAAATGGTCTCACCTCTATGAAGTCAGGAAGTGCCGTGTCCAACATAACAAGGTCTGTTAGAAAAGTCCCGAGATAAGGCACGGTCCCTTGGGCCGGTCTCTGAAATAAGAATGAATGAAATCCATGTTCATTTGTAAGTCAGTCTCATAGACTTTGAATGAGACAGCAGCATGCTCAGTATAAGGTGTATGGGCACTGATGGTGGCAGCTGAGGCTGACTTTAGTATAAGGTGTATGGGCACTGATGGTGGCGGCTGAGGCTGACTTTAGTATAAGGTGTATGGGTACTGGTGGTGGCAGCTGAGGCTGACTTTAGTATAAGGTGTATGGGCACCGGTGGTGGCTGAGGCTGACTTTAGTATAAGGTGTATGGGTACTGGTGGCGGCTGAGGCAGACTTTAGTATAAGGTGTATGAGCAACGGTGTTGGCTGAGGCTGACTTTAGTATAAGGTGTATGAGCAACGGTGTTGGCTGAGGCTGACTTTAGTATAAGGTGTATGAGCACCGGTGGCAGCTGAGGCTGACTTTAGTATAAGGTGTATGGGCACTGGTGGTGGCTGAGGCTGACTTTAGTATAAGGTGTATGGCCACCGGTGGCGGCTGAGGCTAACTTTAGTATAAGGTGTATGGGCACCGGTGGCGGCTGAGGCTGACTTTAGTATAAGGTGTATGGGCACCGATGGTGGCTGAGGCTGACTTTAGTATAAGGTGTATGGGCAAGGTGGCGGCTGAGGCTGACTTTAGTATAAGGTGTATAGGCACTGGTGGCGGCTGAGGCTGACTTTAGTATAAGGTGTATGGGTACTGGTAGCGGCTGAGGATGACTTTAGTATAAGGTGTATGGGTACTGGTGGCGGCTGAGTTTAGTATAAGGTGTATGGGTACTGGTGGCGGCTGAGGATGACTTTAGTATAAGGTGTATGGGTACTGGTGGCGGCTGAGGATGACTTTAGTATAAGGTGTATGGGTACTGGTGGCGGCTGAGTTTAGTATAAGGTGTATGGGTACTGGTGGCGGCTGAGTTTAGTATAAGGTGTATGGGTACTGGTGGCGGCTGAGGATGACTTTAGTATAAGGTGTATGGGTACTGGTGGCGGCTGAGGCTGACTTTAGTATAAGGTGTATGGGTACCGTTGGTGGCTGAGGCTGACTTTAGTATAAGGCTGGGTTCACACTGCGTTTTTGCAATCTGTTTTTTTCTTCAATCTGTTTTTGCAATCCGTTTTTTTAACGGACAAAAAAAATAGTGTCAGCAACGTTTTTGTGTCCGTCAAAAAAAAGGATCTGTTTTAATCTGTTTTTTTTTATAATGGAAGTCAATGGAAAGACGGATCAAAACGGATGTACACAACTGCATCCGTTTTTGCGATCCGTTTTTCATCCTTTTTATTTAAAAAAACGGATGAAAAAAACAGATGAAAAAAACGCAGTGTGAACCCAGCCTAAGGTGTATGAGCAACGGTGTTGGCTCAGGCTAACTTTAGTATAAGGTGTATGAGCACCTTAAGTGAAAATAACAGAGCAAAGACTTTCTAGCGTTGGTTCCGCTGAGCTGGTGCCAGTGAGTGACATCCAGCATGAACTGCTCTGTTGATGTCACATGGCCTGCCAAGGTCTTCTATGACAGATGCATGGGGACGGGTGAGTTCACTTGTTTATTATTTTCTCTCACCCCTCCTGCCTGCCTGACGATTTAAGTGTTCGTGGGACTTCCTCTTTAATTTACCAAAACTGACTCCTTACCCTAGAAATACAGTCTCACTACCTGCTGTTTACTACCTGTTGTTACCGAAATTTTGTCCCTAGTAACAGACAAACCAGGAGACAGAACACTTGAAGTAAGGAGGGGTCTTAGCTAGTACTATGTATAGGAGAGAGGAAAGAGGCCTGGACTGTGTTACCTAAAAGGTAAATAAAGGATTCCCTCTCATCTCTCACCGCCCATAAGGTCCTGCCAGCTGTTACTTGTGCTCTTACTGCTGTATGTACACACTGCTCCCTCCTGTATACAATCTCATTCTCCCTTTGCAGTCTTGTCTTAATGTAGTCTTATTGTAATCTCTTTCTTGCTGTGCTGCTGCTGTTTCTTTCATTTCTGCTTATATAATATATGATAGATCTTAAAAGGATGCCTTCTATTGTATTGCACTGTGTAAATTACCCCCAGCACAGTGCCATCCTGTTCAGTCCATGGCATGGCATGGCAGAGAGGAGTGTGTGCTGTAGTAGGATTGGCCAGAGAAGTAAGGGAGGTAACTGTGTGTGCTGTAGTATGATTGGCCAGAGAAGTAAGGGAGGTAACTGTGTGATCTGTAGTATGATTGGCCAGAGAAGTAAGGGAGGTAACTGTGTGTGCTGTAGTATGATTGGCCAGAGAAGTAAGGGAGGTAACTGTGTGTGCTGTAGTATGATTGGCCAGAGAAGTAAGGGAGGTAACTGTGTGATCTGTAGTATGATTGGCCAGAGAAGTAAGGGAGGTAACTGTGTGTGCTGTAGTATGATTGGCCAGAGAAGTAAGGGAGGTAACTGTGTGGGCTGTAGTATGATTGGCCAGAGAAGTAAGGGAAGTAACTGTGTGTGCTGTAGTATGATTGGCCAGAGAAGTAAGGGAGGTAACTGTGTGATCTGTAGTATGATTGGCCAGAGAAGTAAGGAAGGTAACTGTGTGGGCTGTAGTATGATTGGCCAGAGAAGTAAGGGAGGTAACTGAAGTAGGGATGGGTCTTAGCTAGTACTATGTATAGGAGAGAGGAAAGAGGCCTGGACTGTGTTACCTAAAAGGTAAATAAAGGATTCCCTCTAATCTCTCACCGCCCATAAGGTCCTGCCAGCTGTTACTTGTGCTCTTACTGCTGTATGTACACACTGCTCCCTCCTGTATACAATCTCATTCTCCCTTTGCAGTCTTGTCTTAATGTAGTCTTATTGTAATCTCTTTCTTGCTGTGCTGCTGCTGTTTCTTTCATTTCTGCTTATATAATATATGATAGATCTTAAAAGGACATTGCATCAGTAACGGGAGTAAGGGAGTAAGGGAGGAGAGAAGTAAGGGAGGTAACTGTGTGTGCACTACTGGCAAACAGCTCAGCACTGATCCCACCCTACGAAATGAGAAATACCTATCCGAGATGGAGGGGACTCTAACATCAATTTGAAAGGATTACATAAGAAAGCCATGCAAGCTCTAAAAAACAAGGAACTTTTCATAATGGAAGATTTAGTGACAACCAGGACCTGTCATGATTTATATGAGCAGATATTGTGAGTACAAGGAACTGTGAAGTCATCTGTAAACAGTGAGCTCACAACCCGAGGAGGAAGAGGAACAGGGTGAGTACACAATCGCCTTAACACAAAGACATTTTTCTCAAGATGTTAAGTGTGATTAGGTTACTTAGAGAAGGAGTCTTGGCCTTGGCCTGCTGCAGAACTACAACACTCAGCATGTCCTGACAGCTATGTCATAAGGAGATTCTGACCAGGTCCGGATGACACGGGTGTGTTCTGTGCAGCTGCCCTGGGTGACCCTCAGATCCCTCACAGGGTTAATATTACACAACAGATCTGGTTATTCATTTCCATGTCTCAGCCGCATTGAACAGCAGCCAACCGTGCAGGAGCCGCGCTGACTTACCGTGGAGCGGACCTGCGACGCTGACCTCTGTAGTGGGCGGGGCTCATTACGTGCGCTGTTTGTCCGGCGAAGCGGGATCTCATCCTGTTGTAAGGAAAGGAAACATATGTAACTACTATTATATATATATATATAGTTGTGTTGTGTGTGTTGACTTGTTTGACCTCTCTTGTGCAATTGTGTGAGTGTACAGGGTGGCACTTACATGTACCTGGCTACTGATTGGACGCTAACATGTAAGATCCTGTTAGAGAGAGCGGGCAGCTCCCATAGTCTAGGGTGGGGATGGATGGGGAACCTGTGGCCCTTCAGCTGTTGCAAAACTACAGCCTATGGCTGTCCTGGCATGATGAAATTGTAGTTTTGCAACAACTGGTGGGCCAAGGGTTCACCATCCCTGGCCCAATTGTGAGGATTGGAGGTGTATTCTTTCCCTTTCTTCTGTTCCATTTTTTTCTGAAGCCCAGCTTGCTGATAGTTCCTCTTAAAGGAGAATTCTGGGCGGGGACATTTTTTTCAAAAGTAACAGGGAAGCGGAGGATAAAAATTAACGTGCACTTACCTCCCTGGCTCCTGCTCTGGTGGGCGCATAGCGCCACTCCAGTCCTCCAGTCCCTGGCCGCTTCCTGGTTATAGAGGGGACCTGAGACGTGACTTGTCACTCAGTCAGTCAATGGCCATAGCGGGGTTCCATCTCTGCTGCTGACCGGTTGAGTTGGCCTGACACATCACATCACAGGTCCCCTCTATAACCAGGAATCAGCCGGGGACTGGGGGACCGTAGCGATGGTATACAGCCACTGGAGATGGAGCAGGGATGGTTAGTGCATGTTATTTTTTTCATCTTCCGCCGTCATTTTTTTTTTTTTTAAAAAGTCCTTGCCTGGATTCTCCTTTTGGGATAACACCTGAACTACCAACTGAGGTGACCCAACCTCAAGCACCCTTGGCTTCATACTAAGCCAAACCCTCTGCATTTAATTATTGGTGGCTGAAGAAGTTGGATGCAGCCCATTGAGTCCTGGAAACCATCAATACAGCATATGGCCTGTGGCTGTATCCATGTTTTTCAGGCAGCCTTAGGGCTGCATCCAACTTCTTCAGCCACTGGTAATCAAATGCTGCATGCTCAAAGTTCCCTCATCTCTAGTACTGACCGCTAAACACCCATGGTGGTACAAGGTGACTATCATGTGTAGGAATTTTTAAAAGGGGCTGTAACTCTTAGAAAGGATGCTGAGAAGAGATGAGTGAATTTACAGTAATAACAAAGCAAATTGCTTTGTGAGGCTAGGTTCACACTGCGTTTTTTTTCATCCTTTTTTATGGGTTTGTTTTTTGTTTTTTTACAAAAAACGGATGCATTTGTGCGCACGTTTTTTCCATTGACTTCCATTATAAAAAAGAAAACGGATCAAAACCATTTTTTTTCACGGACACAAAAGTAGTGTTGACACTACTTCACTTTATAATGGAAGTCAATGAAAAAACGGACGCACACAAAAAACGCAGTGTGAACCTAGCCTAAACTTGACAATCAGCTTATCAGCCTGCTGCCTTTTAACTCAGTGCAGCTCTAGGAAAAGCTGGATCCAGTCCTGGGAAACTGGCTTCCAGGAAGGAGCGGCACGGAGCCGCACTGAGATAGATGGAAGCAGGCTGATAAGCCGATTGCCGAGTTAACGAAGAGATTCGCAATTAATTATTGTAAATTTGCTCATCTCTAGTCCTAAGCAGAGGAATCTCCCTCCCCCAGTCCATCATTATACCACAACCAGCATAACTATAGAAATGTCCAGATGTGACAATAAGGCTGAGTATGCAATACCCGATGCAGACCATAAAATCACAACATACTCATATACCCCCTATAATGCTACTTAGACCCTCAGTACATATAAATTTACCTTGGTCAGGATTTCCCGACTTATTTCATGGTTATTTTCATCTGAGAAGATGGCTGATAACTTGTGGAAGATGTTCAGATTGTCTCTGCAGAAGAGAAGGTATACGTGACCCATGAGAAGTATTCCTCCTTAAAGGTCTTAAAGGCGGTCTGTCATTCTTTATTACAAAGATCTCTCTGCATATAGCACTGGCTTAAAGTATGGCTTCTACAATGTAACAGCTTGTGGATCGTCTTCATCCCTACATTCCCACAGTAACAGATTTGTGCCAGACTCCTCCCATTTAAAGGGTTTATCCAGGAAAAGCTTATTTCCAGAAACAACACCACTCTTGTTCTCAGTTTGTGTTTTGCAGCTCAGTTCCATTGATGTGAATGAGGCAGAGCTGTAATACCACACACAACCTGTGGACAGGGTGGCAGTGTTTTTATAAGAAAGCAGCCATGTTTTTCTAGCCCTGGACAACCCCTTTACATTACTGTATATGGAGGGTTATGTAACAACAAAACTTCTTTAGACCACATAGTAGGGAAAAATATGAATAAATTGAGAATGCATGGGCCGATGGTTTGATAGATTTGCGGTGACTTGCAGCTATCTGTAAATAACACTGTTTTGGTAGGTACCTGCTCACCGCCGCCCACGTTCTCTTCAACCGGTAGATGGAATTTGACTGAAGGGCCGACAGTATGGCTCTAAGTGACGAGAAGTTACGAAGAAATCTGCAGTACTGGAAAAAGAAAAGACATAGTTATACAACATGAACCCTCAGGCCTGGAGTACAATAACCCCTTTTGTTTGTGAACCCTAAAAATGGGAGGAGCAGACTCCATGTCACATAGCTCCTCCCTCATAACTGTGTCATTCTGTGGTGGGAGGAGCTGACTCCATGTCACATAGCCCCTCCCCCTTGTCAATGTCACCCAGTGGTAGGAGCAGCAGATTCCATGTTACATAGCTCCTCCCCCCTGCCTGTCATCCTGTGGTAGGAGGGGCAGACTCCATGTCATATAGCTCCTCCCACTTGTCTGTGTCACCCTGTGGGGGGAGGAGCAGACTTTATGTCACATAGCTCCTCCCTCCTGTCTGTGTCCCCCTGTGGTGGGAGGAGCAGAATCCATGTCATATAGGACTTTCCTCCATCCTGTGCATTGTATATGAACCTTACCTGTGCTATAGATATCCACTTCTCCAGTACTTTGGCCCTCATCTGTGGCTTCATCTGAATGTCATTCAGTACAGATGCGGTCACACAGGCCGTCACTGCATTGAACTGGGCTACAGTGGCTCTGACACTGGGAGCAACATGTCTGTTCTCTTTCTTGTCGCGCTGAGACCATATACTCCCAAGACAGTGACAAGACTGCAACTTCTGGAAGAGATCCTGGAGTAAGACAATAGGTGAGTTATTAATCAGTGCAGGAATAGGGTCCCATATGTATAGGTCCAGCCCAGAGCTAGTAATACTACATGGTATGTACTTACCACATCTATCAGTGTGAGCTGTTCCGCCACATCCTGGGGTGGGTATGATAATAAAGATGTGCTATTTTCAGAGGGGTCACAGTCTCCTTCTGCCGGTCGCGTTATAGATCTCCAATCTGAATGTAAAGAAAAGATCAGTGTACCGGAAGAGATTCTGACCCATATCATTGTATGAGGGGTTGGCCTTACCTTTTGGTGAAGAATCCTGCTCTCCCTCTTCTTCTAGGCTCTTTACAAGGCGGAGAAGCTGGCTGGGGTTCTCACGGCAGTCCTGACTTAAGTAGGAAGAGATGAGCTGCAAACACTGAGGAGAATCTCGAAAGTCTTGAGGGTGTCTTTCTAACCAAGTCTGGAGGACACCACGTACCACTCTAAGAGAGAAGGAACAAAATAGTCTCATTTGGTTTATTGGCTCTCTTGGCCATGCACTTTCCTAAAGTGTACCTCCAGCCAAAAATGAGAACCTGACTATGCTTTTCAACCTTACTATGGTGCCTAAAGCAGGTCTGGCTGCCATCTTGGCTGCCATCAGACTTCCACCACCCACCATATCCGATCATTGATGCCATCCAACTAAGACGACCATGCATGCTCGTGGCTCAATTCACTTGACTTGGCTGGCTTCATGGCAACCATAGGTACAGTATATCCTTTAAGATAAGGTCGAAAAGATGGGAAGGACTCCCTTGCAAATGTTTTCCCTGTTGTCCTCAACAACTGCAATTCATCCCTGGCCCGAAAGGTTATGGCAATAGGGTTTTAGATATAGAGGATAGCCTTTATTCAAGAATGGTCATCACTAGGACATGTTAGATGTTCATTTAAGAATGGTTTTCCCCCTTAAATCTTGTATATGCATACATGATAACAGTGATACTGACCTCTGCACAGAAGGAGTGTCTGGAAGAGGACTGCCAGGCTTTGCAGGCTCCTTGTCACCAACCTTTTCGAGATGCCTGGAGAAGAAATCATAGAATTCAGATAGAAATTGTCCTGTCCAATGTATACAAATGGTGAATGAATAGCAAATTGATTTGCAGATGTAAGAAAGTTGAATTGGGTGGTTGGATTTGGTCAATACTAAAATTCTACAAAAACACTACCGGTAAAATTGTGTAGCATTATAGTTAAACTTTCTTCCCATGAGGCAGACCTGGGACTGCATCTTTCTTCCAGGTAAGGGTAGACTGGATTATTCGCACCCCCGCATGGACACCTAAAACTAAAAGTCTCCATACACCTTATACTTTTTTTGCCCATACCTACCACTCGCAGCAGGTTCGGCTGTTGGCTTAAGTATATGGGGCTCTCCCGATCAACCAACGGCAAATTATGTCAGTGGAGAAAGGGGTCGGGTGTAATGGGAAATCACTACCTTACTCCTTTATTCTGGACAAGAAAATGGCCCTTTTACATGGGCTGAAGTGTTCCTAGAAACAGTAATTCGGCCAATGATTGGCCCATGTAAAAGGGACAGCGATCAGCTGAGGAGCAGAAAACCGCCCACTCATCTGCTGATCGCATATTATATGCAGTGTTAAAATTTGATGTTATCGGCTGTGGAAGAAAGATCGGTAAGTGTAAAAGGACCCTCCTCTGCCTATAAAGAACACAGGAATGCCCGGCCGTGCTGAATAATCCTGTGTATGAGGAGGACTAGAGTCGAATGGGAGAGATCTCTGACGGCTGGACATTTAGTGGTCAGCTATTGAAGGTGCATTGCCAACTAAGTCCCAATCAGGCTTCCTATAGTCTTCTCCAGGTTGAAACAAAAACACATCACACCCTAAAAATCAGTAGGGTCGGACTGGTCTACCAATCTTCTAACACAATAACAGGACTCAAAGGTCCAGCAGAAGACAACCCTATTTGGAAGAGACGTTGAAGCCAATCATTTGCCCTTGGGGTCTATTTCTTATTGGGTGACTCAAAGAACGCAGACTCAAAGCTCAGTAAAAATTCCCTTGGCTATCTTCATAGAATTTTTGCCCTGACGGTCATTTACCGAACCTACCCATTGACAGAGAAGTAAGAAGTTTAGGCCAGTATAAAAAAAAAATGTATAGATGAGAGAAGGACATCTCAGGTAAGATCAGAAGAAGAAAGAAAAATGTCCGTAGAGAATGTATGGTCTTTCTTGCCCCCACCTGTCCAGTAGAAGCTCCAGGACCTTTTCAGACGAGGTAAAGGCACGGTAGGTGCTCAAGAAGGTGGGCACATACCCAGGATCACTTCCCTGATACTCCACCAGGAGGTTCTCCACCAGCTTCTCCAGAGTCCCAGCACGAAGACTGCGGACCTTACACGTCTTATAGTGGACATAACCAGGAGATGTTGCCACGGCCTGAAGGCAATTTCAGTAGGTTAAAAATAGTAGGAGAAGAGCCAAAGAGGAGAAGAAGAAATAGATAAGTACGAAGAAATGATGAGGTCTTCAAATTCGGCATGATGTGTCCTGAACCTGAACTTCAAGCCCCTAACCAGCATTGCATTGGTTTTCCGGCTTCTTTTAAAAGACCTCTTCATTTAAAGGGCCCTTGTATGTCGATTGTAAAGAGTGGCGGAAACGTCACTACAAAAGAACCTTCATATTTCCAGATAAAAAAAGAAGTCACATGACAAAACTTTTCTCTAACTTAGACACTTAAGATACTAATATAGTTCTTCCGGACCTGTAATTATAACCTTCTAGATTAGTTTTTGTAGGCTATTGCTCAGATAATGTAATCTATAGTAGGACTGTACTTATGGCAGGTCCCCTTTAGGAAATGACGGCAAATATTTGCTTTCATGTTATTCTAATAATATAATAACTAGTGAGGCGGTGAGAAGTAAAAAGTTGTTATAAATGTGCTCAGGGTTTGGTAAATAAAAAAATAAAAACTATACTTACTTCCCTGCTCCCTCACTGCCGCTGTTCTCAAGGAACTCTGCTCAGCTGTGCGGGACTTCCAGGTCAGGACTGCCCCATGGAGATGCAGGCTCAGCCAATCCGTGACTGGGGTGGAACACTCCAGCGGGCAGTTCAACATGCCAGTCCTGACCTTGAAAGTGCTGTGCACCAAGACTGATGTTCCGTGTGAATGCAGCAAGTGATATATTTTTCAGTCTGACACAGTGCTCTCTGCTGCCATCTCTGTTTGTAACAGGAACTGTCCAGAGCAGTAGCAAATTCCCATAGAAAACCTCTCCTGCTCTGGACAGTTCATGACATGGACAGAGGTGGCAGCAGAGAGCACTGTGTCAGACTGGAAAGAATACACCACTTCCTGGGACAAAGCCACTGCCAGACACCACGTAGCCTTATTTCTCCAAGAACAAAAGTATTAGCATTTAAAGACCACCATAAACTATAGATGGTTGGCCAATCCTGATGCAATCTAATGTGTATGGCCTTTAGCTTTCAATGTCTAATCTACACAGCTTGGGACTCTTTTTCTTCATTGCATGCTTTCTGAATAGCCTGTCTTTTTATAGCCAGCACTTGGTCGTGTATATATCAAAGGACTTGCCCACACCTGGCACATTTGCCCTTCATGGAACTGGAGCTCCACCAGACGCCACCAGTGCCGCTGCCATTTATTACAGGATGTTTTGGATGTCAAGACAAAAATCAGAAATTCATACGGACAGATGTGATGTGTGATGACAGGATAATAGAGGGCAAGGGGCGCCATCCCACCTGGGAGCCTTACATCATATTAGATCCTGTCATGTGTGTCGTACAGATGTAAGGGATAAAGGGAAACAGTCAGCAGGAATAAGTGTACAGGCAGGATACACATGAGGTAAAAATAGGTCTGTATGACACATAAAGGGGTAGACACAGGATATAGATGGGTTATTAAAGAGTACGGGGGTAAAGGCAGAGTATATAGGTCTATAAAGAGCAGGATATGACTGGGTATGCATATCCTATCATATAGAGGTGCAGATTAAAGGGTAGGTTATTAAAGGGATTCTCCCAAGATTAAAAGTTATCCTATCAATGGTTGGATTGATGGGGGTCCGAGCATTGGGAACCACAACGATGATAAGATCGGGGGTCAGCTGTCACCTGAGTAAGAGCGGCAGCACACAAGCTCCACTGCCACTGCTGAACACTGCTAAGTGCTGAACTATAGTGGCTGGATTTACAGGGGCTGAGACCCTCATCCATCATGAGATTGGAGGTCACTTGTCCTCATACCTGCCCCCCCCCCCCCTTCATTCACTGTCTTTGTGCTCAGCAATGTTCAGAAGTCCCAAAGAGAGTGAATAAAACAGTGGAGAGAGTACCGCCAGTCCTGGGACAGCTAGTTATCCCCTATCCTGTGGCTAGGTGCTAACTAATAATCTTGAGATAGCCCCTTAAAGGTGTAAATGCAGCATATATGGGAAAATTAAAGGGGTTATCCAGGAACAGCACCACTCTTGTTCTCAGGTTGTGTGTGGTTCTGCAGCTCAGTTCCATTAAAGCGAATAGAGCTAAGTCATGATACCACACGCAACCAGGTGTGGTGCTGTTTTTGCATGAAAGTAGCTGTGTCTTTCTAACCCTGGATAACCCCTATAAGGTAGATAAATAATAGAGAGTTTTAGAATTACCAGGAAGTCTCCGGAGGGGCTCTCTGTCCTCACCCTCCTCAGGGTCACTCCATAGATTGCTCCATCTTCCACCTCCTCCCCCCATTCCTGGAGAGGATTCTGGGAAGAGAAGAGAACAAGTTCAGGGTTAATATCCGCCCTTAGGCTTTGTGTCTATACAGCCGCTCTGTCATGGTTTGTTGTGTAGACAGATAATTCCATGATAGGCTTCACTGCTCTCACCCGGTGATGAAACAGTTAATTCTCATCATCTTTCCAAATCTAAAGTCACTTGTCCGGTTTGGCCAGGTCCCCCCCCCCCCTCCTCCTCCTCCTCCTCCTCCTCTACCTCTTAGCCGCCCTATTAACTCACCAGGCCCAGATACCTAAACCAAATTATATATTAGAGAAGCCAGTCCATTCCAGGACTCACCGCAGCAGTCCTGGTCTGTTCCACCCTCTACGCCCCACATTCTACTACGTCTATTACTGATGCATAGGGGACTCCACTGACCACTAATATGGGGGTCCGAGCCCCCATATAACTGCATACACCTTTATGGGAAGGCTCACTAAAGCTCCAGTGTTCCCCCACATGTGTCTCTCCAGCGGTTGCAGGGAATGATGGGATCTGTAGTTTTAGGATTAGGAAACTCTCCACAGAGAGGAACAGTGTAATGCTCTTTGTCACCTGTGGTGGCGCTGCAGGGAAACCGCACCCTTGCTGCCAGGTTCCCTGATAGATGACAGCTGATCGCTGAGGTCTCAGCTCAGCAGCAAGATGCCCTGTGATCATCTTATTGTCACGGGAAACATTTCCAACAAACATGGAGAATTCTTTTAAGCATGAGGCACCATGTGATGTTAATAGTGTTACGAGACACAGATTTTTGTTTTTTGAACTTTTTTTTTACATCAGATTTCTGTATGGTGTTTAGAATTTTTGTATCCTAATAATAAATGGAATAATGGGTGATTTCAGCTCTGAAGTGGGCAGAATTGTGGACTTTAGTGGAGCCTGTAACAAAGTACACCATACAGATGTCAGAATCTAGGGGGCCCTGGCTACAAGTTGTGGGTTTCTGTAGAATGAAGTTAGGCCATGGAGTATGGCAGCTGTCAGTGGTCCTCCTCTCATCAGCATCTCTGGAGCTCTGGATGATTGACGTGTCACATGACCTGAGCTGCTCATCAGTTGATTGGTGCTTGCTTATGACTAATGGTGCATTTACACAGACAGATTTATCTGACAGTTTATTGAAGCCAAAGCCAGGGATGGATGAGAAATCTCAGTCTTTCCTTTATGACCTGTTCTCTATTTGGTGCAATAAGCTGTCAGTTGCACATTCCCTATTGCACAGGGAGATGTATGGCTGACAGCCGATGTTTTTATGATATGGTAAGTTCACATGGTCAGGTTTTAATAAAAAATAAAAAAATCTCAGTCTTTCTTGATAACCTGTTATCTATTTATAATCTGTTCCTGACTTTGACTTCAATAATTGCAATAGAAAACCTGACTGTGTGAACACACCCTAATACACAGGGTGATATCACCAATTATTACCCCATCTAATAGTGTCCTAACATGTAGGGGTGTAACTACTGAGGGTGCAGTAGTGGCAGTCGCACCCTGTCTCTCATGCCCGGGACAGGGGCTCAGATGTCCCTCTGACCTATAAAATGATAGCTGTACTGTAAATGGTGCATGGTAGTTGGAGGACTTATGTTATAGACTTTGCACTGGGGCCCAGGAGCTTCAAGTTACGACTCTGCTGGCGCAGCTTTACTGGTGATGATGGAAAAAGCTTACAGAAGCCTAGAACTGCAAGCAAGTAACCCTTTAGGTGTATCACACTGGTGTTCCCATGTACAGAGCACTTATGTTATGACTGGTAAGGGGGCATTTACACATTCCGTGCACAGTCCATGTATACAGACGATGTGTTACGGAACAAAACCTTGGAGCTCCTGGCATCATCATTCATGATGATGCCGGGGGGCTCCAAAACTGTTTAAATCTTTGCGTAGGGTGAAGGTATAAACATAATGAATGATGATGCCGGAACTCAGAATTCTGTTCTGTAGGACATTGTCCGTATTTACTGACCATGCTCGGAACGCGTAAATTCCCCTTAAGGCTGGGGCTACATGATGATTCCTGATCAAGCGACCTCCTTCAGTCATACAAGCAAATTGGCTTGTGCTGCGACCCACAGGTGATCACGACCGTGCCCCCACAGTAGCAGAGAATCCAACCTGGATGGCTATTCTGCAACTGCGGAAGTTGCAGTTGCAAACACTGGTGGGTCCCAGTTGCGAACACCATTAAGGCTAGGTTCACACTGCGTTTTTGCAATCCGTTTTTTTCATCCGTTTTTTTTGCGAAAAACGGATTGCAAAAAACTGATGAATTTGTGTGTATCCGTTTTCATCCGTTTTTCCATTGACTTCCATTATAAAAAAAAAAAACAGATCAAAACGGATCAGTTTTTTTGACGGACACAAAAACGTTGCTGACACTATTTTTTAAAAAAAAAAAACGGATGTGTTAAATGTATGTGGAAAACGCAGTGTGAACCCAGCCTAACTTGTATGACTGAAGGTTTAGTATGACCAGATAGCCACAGCCTAAGGAAAAACCTTCCCATCTCAGATTGTTATCCCCTGGCCATAAAATAGGAAGTACCAAGCTGACCACTGGGTGTCTGACCGCTGCAACGCCAATGATCACAAGAATAGGGACACAATCCTCCCGGAGAGCCCACCAAGCCTATGCTCCATTCATTCTGTGTGGGACAGCCTCATAAAGGATGGGCAGAGCAGCGGTATGCATGGGTGACTGAGGTCCCCAATTTCAAGATCGCATTGGTCGGACCCTCCATAATCTGTTAGCCCATATCCTGTGGACAGGGATAATTTTAATAAGCGGGTTACGCGAGCGCCAATCTGACGCTTGCTTGCAGAAACTATTAGATGTCTTGATGATCGTGCAGCCCGTGCTTTAAAGGGGTACTGTGGGGTCAACGGAGGAGCATGGGGAGGTAAGCATGGCATCTTTATCATTTTCTATATACCGACGGCAGAGTACCCCTTTAATCAGCCATTGGGACAGCATCAGCTTTCATACAGAGCGACGCGCAGCCGGCAGCCGATGATTTTTAAACTTGTAAGAAGTCAACGATCAGCTGGTGAGTGAAAGATTGCTCGTTCCTCTGCTGATCATCGTCTTTATTACACAGAGAAATATCTGCCCGATTCAGCCTAATTCATCAAATAATTGCTCCAAGTCATAGGGCCTTACGGCCACAGAAGATATACATTCATAGACAGGATAGTCATGAGGTCTCATTCCCCTTCACTAGGGATGTAGTGACCCAAAGAGGAGAACCACTCGAGGGTCTCACCACCCTTCTCTTCTGTCTTTCTTCTCTCCTGCCCCAAGATTGGATGTGGAGGCCCGAATGAATCTCAGAAGTGGCCCCATACTGATACTTGCTGTGGGCCCCTTCTCTTCGCTGTACACCCCCATCTAGTGCAATGAAGATGACTTCCACGTAATAAGACTCTTTTCACCCTGCCTGGAGGTAAACGCTGGGGTAATTGACTCCGATGCATAGGTATGGTGACATCCCTTGTCTACCATGTTTCAAAAACATACTGGGCTATGGAATAGCATAGAAGACTATCCTGGAAATTTCAATGAGATGACCAGAATTGACCTCGTTTGGTCTCCGTTAGATACAGGGGTCTATATATATGCCAGGAAACAACAAGTAATATAGGTAATAGCAAAAAACAAAAAGATCAACAATAATCCTAGCTCCCCCATTGCTTCATGACATTGCTCCCTATCAGTTTCCTTATTCACTATCATTAACTGCGATATTAAGTCGTCACGTAGCTGTAGCCTTAATCTACCTCTTCTTTCTGATCCTGCAGCCATCTTTAGAGCGTAAGCTCTGAGGGTCACTGTCTGCTCATACACAATACCAGAGTTATAAAAAACATGAGACTATACCATCGTGATCTCTTTGCCCATGCCACGAACGGGCTTCGTCCCCGGTGACTGCTCTTCATCCGACATTTGGGTGCTCTTCTTTCGGACACCACGTCACAAGCGGAAAATCAACGTATAGAAATATGGGGTCTTCTGCCTTGGTGGAGCCATCCCAGAAGTTCAGGAAAGGGTTGGAGGGGGGGAGTGATATAAGACAGATGTCAATCAGAAGAGACCACCAGAGATTACAGGTCAAGAGCCAAGTCCAATGGCCAACTAGACTGTGGATCTGCTGCTCCTCTGTATTCCAAAAATGATCCCCATGGGAATTTTGTTCTCGCTCAACACAACGTTATATCTCCTTTGATGTCACCACCCATAAATCCAGATTATTCTGTGAAGAAACCTAGGAGAAGATGGCTTGCCTTCAATATAACCCGTGATCTTCATATCTCCAAGCTGATCCTTGTCTATATCCAAAAACTTGTGCCACTTCTGATGCCAAGAGGTTCTCCCATGTCTTGTTAGTGTCGCTTATTATCTTATCTTCCGTCACGGGATTGTTCCTTCTTACTTATCTTTATCCTTCTCCTCAATCATCCGGATAGCACCAGGGTTCCAACCTTGGCCAAACTTTCCTACAGAACCCTGGGCCGCCCGGCGCTGCCCTTGACGTCCCCTCTCTCCTTCGCTGTGGTCAGCCCTGTTGTGGAAAGTTTCTTTCTTTTGAAATCCTCAGACTGATATCATCAAGGGATTAAATCCCAGCCCTCCAGAGAAAGAGCGAAGGGAGGAGAGTAGGGAGGAGAGACCGGGGAAGTGGGGAGGAGGGAGCAGAGGAGAACATAGGGGTAGGAGATAAGGGACAGAGGAGAAGACACATCATAGACAATGCTGGGGGATCCTGAGAGCTGAGCTGGGGACAGACAGGAGATCATGGGAAGTCATAGGAGCATATAGGAGGAGGACAGGGGAGACTTATACAAGGAAGGAGGGAAGGAGGACGGTGCTGCGCTCCTATCACAAGCTTCACTACAAGGTTACACAGTTCTTGCAGAATAGTTAACTCTGACGGCTAAGGAGCTGGGGGAGGGGTGCGGAGACACTGATAATAATAACCTGTTATGTGTGTACATAATACATATAGGGTGAAAAGTCCTTTAATCTGTCCAGTAAGGCTGCATTGTATATCTGAGGTTATAACAAACCAACGTAAGACATTCCTTAAAGGGGTTAATCAAGCTGTGATCACAAGATCACAGATCCGCTCTCCCGAGGAATGAGGCAGCTGTGCACATGCTCGATCACCACTTCATTGGCTCTCTATAGGACGTCTGAAAATGCTTAAAGGGGTTATCCAGCGCTACAAAAACATGGCCACTTTTTCCCCTCTCTTGTCTCCAGATTCGGTGGGGTTTGGTACTTAGTTCCATTGAAGTAAATGGAGCTTAATTGCAAACTACACCTGACCTGGAGACAAGAGAGGGGGAAAAGTGTCCATGTTTTTGTAGCGCTGGATAACCCCTTTAAGTGATTCAGGAGTCTCATAGACAGTGAATTGCCTTAGGGCCCTAATACACTGGACGATTATTGTGCGAAAAATTAATAAATCGCTCAAATTTAAACGATAATCATTTTGTATAATTGCAGGCAACGATCGCAAAAATCGTTGATTTAGATCTGAACCTAAAATTATCGTTAATCGTTCGCTGTAACCCATTCGTTCACTTAAGTTCCGCGTTTTTTCACTAATCGTTCAGTGTAATTGCACATTGTTCATTGTTTTTCTGGGATCAAAAGGAATAAACGATCATAGTAACAATCGTAACTAACGATTATCGTTGTGTGTAATATGGTGAACGATTTCAGGTTAACGATAAACAATCTAGTTTACGATCATTTTTCATTAGTTGTTAATCGTTAAAAATCGCTCCGTGTAATAGGACCCTTACACTGCCACTCTATTCACTCTGTGATGGGTGAGGGTCCTAGTGGTCAGAGATGGGTGCAATTGAAGCATGCTCAAGTCTGATTGTTCGGCTTTTGAATATTGGTGGCTGAAGAAGTTGGATGCAACTCTAGGGAGTCCTTGAAAATATGGATACAGCCATAAGCCATAGGCCATAGGCCGTATCCATGATTTCCTGGACTCCCTAGAGCTGCATCCAACTTCTTCAGCCACAGGTATTCAGATGTTGACTTGAGTTGCGCTCATCACTAATAAACACCCAAAAGTGGATGCAACCGTGGCCTGAATGGATCCATCCAAAATGGGTTTCTCGCAAGGGTTGCAGGGTCACAGCCACACAAAACCCACTCACTTTAATGAGAGTCGCACGACCAGGAATTGCCGTGTTGCCCTAGCATATACGATTTCAATGTCGTAAGCAAAAATATAGACCAGTGCCACCACGGAGCCAAGACGGAAACACACTTGACCATGTTCCTATTTATTCCAACATGTTTGACAATGTCTGCAATTATTTGACCCTTTACCACCGCTCCATTCACTCTCTATAGGATGTCTGAAAATGCTAAACTGGTTCAGAATTCTCATAGACAGTGAAAGGCCTTAAAGGGGTTATTCATCTTTTTCTTTCAAATCACCTGGTGCCAGAAAGTGCCAGATATTTGTAATTTACTTCTATTAAAAAATCTCATGTCTTCCAGTACTTATCAGCTGCTGTATGTCCTGCAGAAGGTGACACAGTGCTCTCTGCTGCCACCTCTGTCCATGTCAGGAACTGTCCAGAGCAGGAGAGGTTTTCTATGGTAATTTATTACTACTCTAGACAGTTCCTGACACGGACAGAGGTGGCAGCAGAGAGCACTGTGTCAGAACGGAGAGAATATGCTGCTTCCCACAGGATATACAGCAGCTGATAAGTACTGTAAAACTTGAGATTTTTCAATAGAAGTAAATTACAAATCTCTGGCACCAGTTGATTTGAAATAAAAAAAAACATGTTGGTGAATTACCCCTTTAACATTGCTTCTCTAGTCACTCTGTGATCCGTGGGGATGCTAGTAGTCACACCCCCACCAATAAGCTAGTTATCTTGGGATAACCTGTGATGCTGCTATAACCCCCATGGTGCCAAAACACTGACCGGGATTACTGGAACTTGTTTTTCTGGATCCTGTGGTACCACAACAGTGTCAGCAGTACAGGTTTTATGCAGGTTTTTTGTGACCCTTTTCCAGTGACCTTCCCTATCTTTCAGACTATCTATAATGGATATATCTGTGCTCCCAGCCATGTTCTGCAAATCAAGAATAACCAGAGGGCTAAATCTGGCTGTAGACAGAAGATTGTTGAGACAGAATTTCCCTACCAACAGGCAGTGAACAGTAGGTTGGAGGGAATGGGGACACCTAGTGGCCAAGACTGTTTTTGTGGGGTAAGAAATCACTCTCCAATGGAGGGAACATGTTCTAAATAACAGTGACCATTTAAAATAACGTTCCTTCCAGCTGCACAAGTGTGTTCAACGTATACCCAAGGCTTGTAGGTTACTAAAAGGTCCCTATATACACAGCTCATAGACCACCACCATAGAGGACATACCACTTCTTCATGTCGGGTGTTACAATGATTGATGACCTGAATCCGGCCTTATTTTATCTGTACACAAAAATCTCATCTTAGTTGTTGCCAAAACATAGATATTCAAAGCAAAACCAAAGTCATACTGGGAGCCAACATACTGTACAGATGACAAGGGACAGACGGGAATAACTGCAAGCTCATATCTATGGTGTCGGGAGTAATGAGGGAATCTGGAGCAAGGTTACTGATGAGGTACCTCTAGTAATGTATACACCTTCACTTCATCCTATGGGAGTATTCATACTTGTCTCATGGGAGTACACTTACAACTATGATTGGTCCTGTTGGGAGTAACTCAAAGGGTTACTAAAGGCAAACTCGAATTGAAGGGTGTGCGAGGGACGGTAGCAGGATATCAGGTTAGAGATATATGGAGGCTAGAATTTCCCTTTAAGGAACCAACAAAGAGAGTCCAATGGCTTTCCTACGACCAGGGCTATATAGCGGCTGTGTTGCGACTTGCCCCCTCATTCAAGTGAATAAAGACCCAAAAGTGGACGTGACCTGGATGGATCCACCCAAAATGGATTTCTAGCAAATGCGGGGTCACAGCCACTTGTGGTTTGTAACGAAACCCCATTCACTTGAGTGAGAATCACATGACCAGGAATTGCCGTGCAGCCCTAGCGTTATGGTATCAATGATCAAAATTATGGAGCAGTGCCACCATGGAGCCAAGAGTAATGCTGCGTTTACACGGAACGGTCATCGTTCGAATTTTCGCAATAACGATCGCATTTGAGAGATAATCATTCCGTGTAAACACAGCAAACGATCAAGCGATTCGGCCGATTATTGCTCCGTGGAATAGAGAGAACGATCAGCCGATGATCGTGTCACTGGCTGATCGTTCATTTAGGTTCAAACCTAAAATCATCGGTTGCCACCCCGTGCATCGCTACGTTGAATAGCGGTGCGCGGCGGGTGACCGGCGATTTCACAAACATCCTACTTTACCTCACTAGGCTGAAGGTCTTCTCCTTCTTTCCGGGTCCCGCCCGGCAGCATCAGCTTTGGAGCGGCCTGTCTGAACTGACAAACCGCTCAATCAATCACCGGCTGCGGCGGTCCCGCTGATGCTGCCGCGTGGGACCCGGGGAGAAGGAGAAGACCTGCGCCTGGACAGGTAAAGTATGAAACAAGGGCTGCAAGGACATCAGCAACAATGTCCCTGCAGCCCTCGCTAACGATTGTTGGGCCGTGGAATAGGCCCAGTAAACAAGCGCCGATCTAGCAGATCGGCGCTCGTTTACATCGTTGATCGGGCCCCCATCTGCCCATGGAATAGCACCCTAAGCCACGATTGACCATGTTTCAAGGCTTCCAACATGTTCAACAATATCTGCAATTATTTAATTCTTCTAAGATGGAAAAAAAGACTGAACCCTAACTTAGCTTGTGGCCTTTCTAATACTAACTAGGTTTCGCATGGAAGATGTCTCACCGACCATGGAAATCAATGAGATTTCGACACCCAGCTATAGAAGGATCCTCTTACCACATAAGGGTAGGCCTTCACAACCCCATTCTTGAAGCTCATGGTTGTGTTATGATGCATTTCTGATACTACTATTGTGTTTCCTACCATGTTAGGCATGGATACAGCCAATGTTTCCCTAAGGGTAGGAAGTAGGGATGGTCCGAACCGAGTTCGGTTCAGGTTCGTACGAACCCGAACTCTCGGCAATGATTTCCGCTGTCTGCCCGCTCCGTGGAGAGGGTGGATACAGCGGGAGGACCGCCTGGAAAACTGGGATACAGCCATAGCCATAGGCTGTATCCCAGTTTTCCAGGCGGTCCTCCCGCTGTATCCACCCTCTCCACGGAGCGGGCAGACAGCGGGAATCTGATGCCAAGCATTCGGGTTCATACGAACCCGAACCTCGGCAGTTTCGGACCATGCCTAGTAGGAAGCTACATGGACACAGTCAATGAAATGACTATGTGAAATTTCACGACCTACATAACAACGCTGAGAAACTCGAGACTCACCTTGTATCTGGGATCTTCATCTTCACTTGTGAGGCAGCGATACGCTTGTAAGACAATCCCCCAACTCATGTCAAGGTCCAGAGACAGACTGCTGCGTGAGCCGGGATCACCAAACATTTTGGCTCTCTACAAAAGGGCAGAAGGATGACTGCTAAGAACAAATCACAATTATAACCAGTTGACCAACTTTTTCCCAAACTTTGGTGCCATATATAATACTTGTGTTTTCCCATATGGCAGGGATGGGGAACCTTCGGCCCTCCCGCTGTTGCAAAACTACGATTCCCATCACAAAAAAAAATAAGGTCAACAGGTGTCAGACAGTTATACAGATTTGTAATTTACTTCTATTTAAAACTCTCTGCTGCTGTATGTCCTGCAGGAAGTGGTGGATTCTTTCCAGTCTGACACAGTGCTCTCTGCTGCCACCTCTGTCCATGTCAGGAACTGTCCAGAGCAGCAGCAAATCCCCATAGAAAACCTCTCCTGCTCTAGACATTTCTAGACATGGACAGAGGTGGCAGCAGAGAGCACTGTGTCAGACTGGAAAGAATCCACCACTTCCTTCAAGACGTACAGCAGCTGATAAGTATGGGAAGAATGAAGAATTTTAAATAGAAGTAAATTACAAATTTAAATACCTTTCTGAAACCAGTTAATTTGGAAGAAAAAAAAATCATCATAGTTCCCTTTTAAGCATTCGTACTCCATCTTCATTCATTTTCTATGGTGCTAGGCGGGGCCTGGCTATGGAGGAGTGAGGACGCTTGCACTCAGCGCTCCTGCCCGATCTCCTCACAATCCCACCTAAGCCAGCCGTCGGAACGACCACTTACCTCCTGCAGCGATGAGGGGGAAGCAGAACACAAGGAAGCATTCCTCCACTGCTCCGGTGCCGGCCAACAAGGACATCGCCAGCTTCTTCCCGCCTCAGAGCTCACAGCCGCCTCCCACTGTGATGGCGCTGCAGCCCTTCTGTAATGGCCGACCGGCTCCTGCCACAGTAGCCCGCTCCGATGTCGGGAGCACACAGACCGCCCCCGGGACCGCCGGACCAGCAGACGGCAGGTCTGGAGCAGTGTGGACACGGAGATCCGGTCCGGTAGGCAATACAGCCCCTCAGGTCCTCTCCCCGCATGGCGCGGCCGCCATCTTGCCCGCGCACTCCTCTGAGGACCCGGCCTCCCCCCCTGCACAATCTGCGGCCATCACATCCCTCCCCCCTCCCCTCCGTCACCAGATGGATGAGGAGGGTGTGATTGTGCATTGGGCCTCGGATGATGAGGATTATCCACCCCTCCGGCCTGCACAACCAGCAGTTTCTGTAGCCACTTATGCTAGTGTGGTCAGGGCCCAGGTGCACGCCGTGGAGGGTGAGGGTGCATGGCTATGTAGCCAGGACTCTGGGACAGCTGCTGTACATACCGCAGAGGAGAACCACTGGGCCCCTCATATTGCCCCTCAGGGAGCTGCAGGAGACCCCCCTCCCCCAAAGGGGCAGGAAGTTTCTTCCACATCCCTTACAACGGCTGGATTGCCTCTCCTTAGGCCACAGTCCTCTGACCCCCCATCCATATTGCATTCTGCATCCTCTGAAGAGAGCGTCATGGCACCCCCTCCTGAATGCAGCCAGGAACTTTTTGATGACCACGACAATCAGGTCCTGTTGATGGACACACTTGTGGGGGACCGCTGTCCATCCCTACCTGCCTCTCCCCTCATACCATCTACCCCGCCCACCCGGGCAGTAACACAGGTAGCTGGACCAGCCTGTCCATCTCAATTGGAGACTTCTTTTCTAGATGTCCTTAGAGAACTGAAGGATCTTCGGGCTCATCTGCACACTATACCAACTAAGAACGATATGGAGGCGTTTGTTACTCGCCTTGAGACTTCTTGCAGGGCTGATATTACTACTCTAAGGGCCGATGTCCAACACCTTGAGCACCAGGTGACCGCTAATGTTAACGTGACTGATACACTGTCCAATAGAGTCGCCGACCATGATCACCTCCTCTCTGAACACTCTTATCAATTACAATACCTTGCTGATGCACTAGATGACCTGGAGAACAGAGGGCGGCGGAATAATCTGAGAGTTCGGGGTTTACCTGAGGCGGTTGAGACACGAGACCTGGACTCTACCTTGCAATCTCTCTTTAACTTTGTTCTGGGCGCTCCACCGGACACACGATTGGAACTGGACAGAGCGCACAGGTCCTTGGGACCACGGTCCTCCGACCCGGCTAACCCTAGGGATGTCATCTGCAGGGTGCACCGTTACCAACAGAAAGAGGCTATTCTGTTCAAACTGAGAGATGCTGGTCCTATCCGGTATGATGGCCAAGATATACAAATTCTCCCTGATCTCTCCCTCCTAACCTTGCAAAAACGCAGAGCATTCCGCCCCCTGCTGGAGGTTCTTCGAAGCCGCAATATTGCCTACTCTTGGGGATTCCCGTTTCGCTTACAGGTGCGGAGAGATGGCCGGGTTTTGTCATTAAGTCACCCCAGAGACTTGTTCCGATTTCGGGAGGCCCTCGACCTTCCGGAGGTCACGCTCCAAGATTGGCCGGAACTTCCCACTGGCCCTCTGATTACTCCTCCGCCGCGGCCGCAGCGATCCTCGAGGAGACGACGGGGAGGTACCAGGAGGAACACCAAGACAAAGTCCTCCCTCTGCTTAGGAGCCTTAAATATGTGCCTTGGGACTTTCCGCTGAATGTCTACACCCCCTCACATGCTATACCCTTGGCTGGTTTTTCAATTGGTTTTGGTTATGTTTCTATTATGTTATATTTTCTCTTTTGAGGCCACCCCTTCCTCTACTTGCCGACCCCCTGGATTCACGGCCTACTGAGTACGCCACCAACGCCTCCCTCCAGTGGGATGGCCTGTGCAGGCTGAAACACCTACATAAGGGGGCACGGCACTTGGATGAAGGTATAGGCACCGCCATGTTTTTTGCTATGTTATGCCTGTCACTTGCCGAGGGGACTGTATGCCATATTCTGCAGCTTAGGGGGTGGGACTAGATTGTTGTTGAATGTTTTATGTTGGTCGTTCTTTCATGTTGGGACATTGGATTGTGGGAGATCGGGGGGAGCACTCCTGCCTGGTCAGTCTCGTTCTCACCGGGATCTGTACCCCTAGGGTACACGAGTAGTTTGGTCCCACTCTACCTTCCCCCTTTGTGGAGCTTACCCTATTCTTGTTAGGGGTTTTTGCCACTTCTTCTTCTCCTTTCCCTCTTTCCTACTCTTTTCCTACTTTGCTCTTCTCTTCCCCTCCCAGCTACCCCTCTTCTTACCGCTTCCCTTTTTCTTCCTACGCCCTCCTCTTGCCCTGACCGAGGATGTCGACCTTGAATATCTGTTCATTAAATGTACGGGGATTTAATACGCCCCAGAAAAGGTCACAAATCCTGTACCATATGCATAAGAAGAAAATTCAGGTAGTGTTGCTACAGGAAACTCATTTTAAATGTCAGCATGTCCCGACCCTTAGAGATAAATACAATATCCAATGGTATCATAGCCCGAACCCAGATGCCAGGGCTCGGGGGGTCTCTGTGGCCCTGCATAAATCTTTCCCAGGTACCGTTCTTGACTCTCGCATAGACGAACAGGGTAGATTTTTGATGCTAAAACTGAAGATAGGTTCCATCACGTACACAATTGCTAACTGGTACTCTCCTAACCAGAATCAAACTGTAGCATGTCGCGCCTTTTTAACCACTCTCTCTCAATTCACAGAGGGGATTCTGCTCATTGGAGGAGACTTCAATCTCCCTTTGGATCCGATTATGGACACATCTGCGGGTAGGAGCGCTGTCCCCCACGACGGCTACGTGCCCTTAAGCGCGATCTGCATGGACTTCAGTTGATGGACGTTTGGCGTGCTCTGCATCCTCAAGGTAGAGACTACACATACTACTCCCCCTCACACACGTCTTACAGCCGCATTGACTACTTTCTGATCAGTCAGCATGCTCTGACTTGGCAACCGTCTGCCTCGGTAGGCGACATCCTGTTTTCTGACCATGCCCCCATCTACCTATCTCTTTCTCTCCCTGCTCACATGAACCCTTCTTGGTCCTGGAAGCTTAATGAACACCTCCTGAAGGACTTGGCTTGTGTGGCTGACGTTGAAAAGACCATTGCCTCTTTTCTTCACACACACGCCTCTGACCCCACCCCACTTCCCACACAATGGGAAGCTATGAAATGCGTTTTGCGCGGCACTTTTATAAAACATGGCACATGATTGAAACGCGAGAAGGCCTCTAAAATAACTTCCCTCCTCCAACGAATCCACACGTTAGAAACTACACATAAACGCACACTTTCCTCCGCCACCTACGCGGAATTGGTCAAATTGAAAGATGATTTGAAGGCGCTCCTAGACCAGAAATATACTTACCAACGCCTACAGTACCGTCGCTTTCTTTATGACCATTCCGATAAATGTGGTCGTCCCTTGGCTCGTCTCATACATCCCCGGCAGGGACATGCCTACATATCACGCATACAACGACCCGATGGTACAGATTCTCAGAACCCGGCAGATATTCTCAGTGCCTTTCATGCTTACTATACCCAGCTCTATAACATTTCCCCCACCAGCATAGCTAATGATACGGCCCCCACTGACATTCAGGACTACATTTCCGACACGGCCCTCCCCACACTACAGTCAGAAGATGTGGAGATGTTGGAGGAGGACATATCGGAACAGGAAATACGGTTCACCATTAAGAACACCCCAGCCGGTAAATGCCCTGGACCGGACGGGTTCACTCCCTCCTTCTACAAAACCTTTAGTGGCCTGCTTGCTCCCTTTATGATGAAAGTATTTAATTCTGTCTCGGATGGCTCTTGCTGGGTGCCTCAGTCCTTGGAGGCTCATATCAGTGTATTGCCTAAACCAGGTAAGGACCACACCCAGGTCTCCAATTACAGACCCATATCGCTTATTAATGTCGATATTAAATTGTTCTCCAAAACCCTCGCCAACCGTTTGACGCCGCTCTTGCCTGGGATCACGCACACGGACCAAGTTGGATTCGTACAGGGACGGGAGGCGCGGGACAACACCAACAAGACTCTGGCTCATATCTAAGGCCAAATCTCAAGCTCTACCATTGTGCCTTCTCTCGGTGGGCGCAGAGAAGGCCTTTGATCGCGTTCATTGGGGTTTTCTCCAGGCCGCTTTGCGGCAAGTTGGTGTTGGCCCTCGCTTCCTTAGCAGAATCCTGTCACTATATGCAGGTCCCACGGCGAGGGTGCGTGTCAATGGGGCATTATCTGATCCCATTTCTATATCCAATGGCACGCGACAGGGGTGCCCCCTCTCTCCCCTTCTGTATGTTCTGGTAATGGAGCACCTAGCGACAGCCATACGAGACAACCCTAGCATCCATGGACTTTCACTGCAGGGGACCCAGTTTAAAACCGCCTTATACGCGGACGACCTCCTTCTGTACGTTACCCAACCCTATGTCTCCTTCCCGTCCATTATTTCCGAGTTTCAACGTTTTGGTAGGGTGTTAGGAACCGGACAGCAGGACAAGACAAACAGTGAGCCCTAAGCTCAGCCCCGCCCACTGTCCTCTACCTATTTGCCACAATCCGCCCTAAAATGGCGGCGAGCAACTGGGCGGCAGTCCCTGCGCTGGCTAGGTGGGACACAAGGACAAGACAGACAGACAAAACACAATAACGAATGGTCAACAGTCCGGGTCACAACAAACGGGCAGCAAAAGTACAAAATCACAATCCGAAGGCAAAGTCAATATACAGGCAGTATGGTCAGGGGCAGGCAGCAAACAAGAATGGTCAGAAAGGCAAAGCAGGGTCAGAATCAACAGAGCAAGAATAGAAACACAGAACCAGGCAGAGACAAGCTCAATATCCGGCCATGAGAGCACAGACTGGGTTAGTTATATAGGAGGCCAGGATTCTGGTCCAGAATGTAATTGGACCATCCCCCTGATCTCCGATCTCCAAGCACAGACACCTGAGAACAAGACAGATCCACTGGCAGGATGACCTGTCAGTCACAGCAGAACCCAAACACAGATTAACCATGACATGGCCAGACAGAATTCAGCAGGTGAAGTCGGGTGTGTCTCCCAACAAAGGTGAGCATATAAACCAGTGTTCACACACTACAAAACAAAACACAGAAACAGAATGCAAGAAAATCAGCACCTTCTCGGCCGCACAGCATGAGCAGAGGGACGCATGACGCTCCGCAAAGATACCATCCTGACATAGGGTATCTAACTTTAAGGTAAACTATACAAAATCTGAAGTGCTAAACGTTTCCCTCCCTACCAACACAGCATCAGCCATCGCACAAAACTTTCCTTTTAAATGGCATCGGGACCACCTCACGTACCTCGGGGTAAATGTTCCTGCCGACCTGTCCTGTTTGTACTCTCTTAACTATCCACCCCTCTTAGACCACACACTAAAGGATCTTCTAACATATAATAAGAAACCCTTGTCCTGGTTTGGCCGAATCAATGTTATAAAAATGGACATCCTCCCCCGATTTCTATACATTTTCCAAACTACCCCCATCATGCCCCCCCCCCTTCATTTTCTTTCGACGATTGCGCACAGCATTTCTTAAATTTATCTGGAATAGTTCACGCCCTAGGATCAAGTACGCCACATTATCTAAGCATAAGTCAGATGGGGGTGCGGGTTTGCCCGACCTTCGCCTCTATCATCGGGCCTCGGTCCTCCAGCGCCTACTGGACTGGCGGTACAATGCTGCTTCGAAGCAGTGGGTCACGCTTGACCAAATAGAGGTCCAATACCTTTTGTCTAATGTCCCTTGGCTCCCCCTCACTGTCGCCTCCCCATTCTCTGCTGACTCCCCCTTGCCCAGAGTGGCAATTAACTTATGGTGTCGACTGGTACGTAGTAACATTCTGTCCAGACCCTTCAGCCCGCTCACTCCATTATTCTTTAACCCTGACTTCCCCCCGGCATGCAGGAAAGACACGTTTCTGATCTGGAAGGCCCAAGACAATCCTAGCTTCAGCGTAGTGCTTGAGGGCAATCCTCTACCCTCCCTTGGGGACTTGCAGACGCGCGCCGGCTCCACCAACCTCTCCTGGCTCGAACATTCTCAGTTTAGCTGTTACCTTGGCACGCGTAAAGGCCGCAGTTCTCTCTCATCTACCCCTACTTCCTTTGAATCCCTATTCTTTTTGGACTCCCGAGCACTCCCTCTCTGTGATCTACCGCCTCCTCCAACTGGACGGGGGAGAGGATTCCCCTGGGTTCTGGGACGCGTGGGAGAAAGACTTGTCAGCCATAATCTCCCCTGAGGACAGGCTGAAAGCACACATCTTCACACATAAACTGTCCACTGCCTGTTCCGCTCAGGAGCGAAATTATAAAGTTCTATCCCGATGGTACCGGGTCCCCACTAAAGTTCATTCCATGTTCCCGTCTGTGCCGGATCTGTGCTGGCGGTGTAACAGTGAGAGGGGCACTATGCTCCACATTTGGTGGGGGTGTGACAAGCTGACTCCGTTCTGGTCAGGTGTTTTTGATGCCTTCCGGGCGATTTCGGGGCAGACGGCGCCTAGGACGCCTCAGGTGGCACTCCTCTCTAATCTCCCTGGTGCTGTAGGCCGACAGAAAAAGAGTATTTTACGTTTCTGTCTGTCTGCAGCTCGGACGGTTATTCCTCGCCATTGGCGTTCCACGCAGGTTCCCACCCTGGCAGAGTGGCAAGCCGAAATGTCACACCTCCACCGTATGGAGGAGCTGTCGGCCGAGGCCTCGGGATCCAACAAAAGGTACAAGACAGTGTGGTTACCTTTGCTGCTATTCCGGGATACTCCTGCTTTTCAGACATTGTTTACTGCTGGGGTACCTCCTGAGTTACTCACTTAATTTTCTGCCGCTCTCTCCCAAGGGGGAGATGATCTCCTTGGTCAGGGCAAGTTCCCCCCTCTACCCCCCTCATTCCCTTCTTCCCTTATTCAGCCCTCCTTCTTCTTCCCCTACTTTTATACTCCCTTTTATATCTCTTTCTTCTCACTTTCTCTAACAAGTTTCTTCGCTGAAAGGTCTATGTTCGGAGAGATGCTCCTCGAGCGCGTTGTAGTTCCTTAGTATCCAGCTATCATTTAGCTTGGGGGGTGCGCAGGGCTTCGGTTCAGCCTCCTAGGTATACCGCGGCATCTAGACACTGCGTTCACCAGGGGAGCTCCTCTCACACCATTTCCTATCTACAGCGGATTTGTCTTCCTATGTCTTGTAACCTTGTGGGTCCATGTCTGTTGTGATGGACTCCTCTTCGTATTTGTATTTTTCTGTTTTTACTTAAACTTTGAATAAAAACTGATTATACACATTTTCTATGGTGCTGAATACAGTGTCCTGGTACCCATATCCCAGCAAAAGTCTTACATTGTCATGTGACTGAGGAATCTTTTGTAACTGCGTCTGGTTATCGTTTATATGCCGTCTATTTGTTTGTCACACTGTTATAGACTAAAGTATTATGGTAACGCAAGCTTTCACGTTTTAACGTCTTAAGTCAAGGATGTAAGGAGGTTGGTCACATGACCTTCCCATATGAGTACTGTGCTCAGCTATGGTTTGTCAGTCCAACAGGGAGTAAATAGAGTAGCAGCATCCGATTATTCATAAATAGGGGACACAGGGGCTCCATTCTCATAATCGGTGGGGTTGTCAGTAGTCAGACCCCTACTGATCAACAGTGATCACCTACCCTGTGGATAAGTGATAAACTGCAATTTTTAATAACCCTTTAACACCACTTAATACTGTTATTTGTATAGACAGTATACTATATATACAGGATAACATTTTTCGGAAAACGTGACAATTTTTGTGTATACAATTCATGGGACAATATATAACGTTACGGCACAGACGGGGAATCTTTTTACCATAGGGAGCCAAAACAGTATCTGTGAGGTGGGCTTCCGCCTCTCTATATGGACTGACTCTGCTTTCTTCCCAGGCGGAAGTGTTTCCTGCCCTGTTTGAGGCCTCGGTGAAGCGTTCACTATAAGAATACTGGATCCTGCGCAGCTTCCTGTGCACGTCTCCCTCACATGTATAGGAAAAAATACAGCAAACAAGTAACATACACTTGGCAGCCCTCACCCCTATCCCCTCCTGCCGCCCTCTCATATGTTCTTTCTCATACCGAGAACTAATAGAGGAGGTGTTAGATTACATTCAGCACAAAGAAATCTCAGCTTCCCCTCTAAATGGGATCAAGTTTACACTGAAAACACAATACAATCTTGCATCATGTACAACATGTACATTAACCTTGTCATTTTATTATATTTTCTGCTTACAAGATTAAATTTACACTTAAAGGGATATTCCCATCTTAAGGCCACGACCATACAGCGTCTTTTTTTTTTGGCCTTTTTTTTGGGGGGGGGGGGGGCGCCATTTCGAGGAGAAGTAAAGACCACAATGGACGTTATTCGGCAAATAAAGGCCATTGTTTTGAAAAGATGGCTGTCAAAGATGGTGATCAAAAACGTTATGTGGTTGTGGCCTCACTAATATACTTAGAGCTCCTCAAGTGCAATGTTTTTGCAAGCATATGCCCGATATGCCGCTCTTGTCCTCCAATTGTTGAAGGTTAAAGACCACCACTCTGCTCTAAAAGCAGTGGTCTGGCTGGTGTATGTATAGCGATAATATATATATATATATATATATATATATATATGTATCATAGCTATATATACACACCAGCCAGACCACTGCTTTTAGAGTAGAGCGGTGGTTGGTAACCTATATAAATAGCATTTTGGAGGGGGGTCTGACCACTGAATTTGTACTAATTCCTAGAAATAAGCATTTTAAAGGACTATATAATGTGAAGCGCCCCCCAATGGCCTTTGCTGGATGCAGCACCACTCCATGGTGGTAGAAGAAGTACAAGACAGCCTGAACCTATGCATTGCTCCAGCTGTTACAAAATTACAATTCCCATCAAGCCAAAAGCATGATGGGAACTGTAGTTTTGCCAAAGCGGGGGGCTGCAGGATCCCCTATCCTTACCCTAGTCACTCATGGATTCAATATAGTGTTCAGTACCGGAGGGATCATCTTCCCGGAAGCTCACTCAGAAGTTTGTTTCCCATCATGGCCCATACATGAGCTTTTTTACAACAACAGGTGTACTAGTCCAATAACAAATACTCAAACACAGACCAAACAAGCCGCTAACAAAGCATATCCTATTATAACCTTACATATACAATACGGATAATACATACAATATGCCGGAACGGACAGACTACGCCCCGCTGGATAAACACATAATCTTTCCTCACCTCATCGCCTCACTTCCCAACATCACCCGCCAGAATTAGAAAAGTTTGCAAGGAAGTTACTTAATGTCCATGAAGTCGGCCATGTGTCCCCCGCTCATACACCCCACAGAGACTCAGCTGTGTGAGCCGCTGCATGGAAGGAAATGTAGATGATGTCCCCGTTACCTTTGATCCCTGTTTTTTACTTGTCTCTTTTTTTCTCTCTCCCTTCCTCCCTCTATCCTACTACGCTGGAAGCCTTCCTCCGACATCCTGCGCCCCCCCTTGTCTGAATTTTGCAGACTCAGGAGAGGGTGGTGTGGTGGGGTGGAATGTCACTTCCTCTGACCCCTCTCATGCTTTTCCCAGACCACATAAAACAATGGTAGATTTCAGTTGTTTTCAGAAGAGCAGAGATTATTATACACTCACCATGGCTGTGCAGAAACGAAAAAGGAAGAGAACGATAAATGCAATAAAATGTTCAGCATCAGGGGAGCTATAATAAGGGTAATAAGAGGATCAGGAGCCGGGTTACTGTAATAAGATGTTACAGGGGTAATAAGAGGATCAGGAGCCGGGTTACTGTAATAAGATGTTACATGGTAATAAGAGGATCAGGAGCCGGGTTACTGTAATAAGATGTTACAGGGGTAATAAGAGGATCAGGAGCCGGGTTACTGTAATAAGATGTTACAGGGGTAATAAGAGGATCAGGAGCCGGGTTACTGTAATAAGATGTTACAGGGGTAATAAGAGGATCAGGAGCCGGGTTACTGTAATAAGATGTTACAGGGGTAATAAGAGGATCAGGAGCCGGGTTACTGTAAAAAGATGTTATTGGTGTAATAAGAGGATCAGGAGCCGGGTTACTGTAATAAGATGTTACAGGGGTAATAAGAGGATCAGGAGCCGGGTTACTGTAATAAGATGTTACAGGGGTAATAAGAGGATCAGGAGCCGGGTTACTGTAATAAGATGTTATTGGTGTAATAAGAGGATCAGGAGCCGATTTACTGTAATAAGATGTTACAGGGGTAATAAGAGGATCAGGAGCCGGGTTACTGTAATAAGATGTTATAGGGTAATAAGAGGATCAGGAGCCGGGTTACTGTAATAAGATGTTACAGGGTAATAAGAGGATCAGGAGCCGGGTTACTGTAATAAGATGTTACAGGGGTAATAAGAGGATCAGGAGCCAGGTTACTGTAATAAGATGTTACAGGGGTAATAAGAGGATCAGGAGCCGGGTTACTGTAATAAGATGTTACAGGGTAATAAGAGGATCAGGAGCCGGGTTACTGTAATAAGATGTTACAGGGTAATAAGAAGATCAGGAGCCGGGTTACTGTAATAATATGTTACAGGGGTAATAAGAGGATCAGGAGCCGGGTTACTGTAATAAGATGTTACAGGGGTAATAAGAGGATCAGGAGCCGGGTTACTGTAATAATATGTTACAGGGTAATAAGAGGATCAGGAGCCGGGTTACTGTAATAAGATGTTACAGGGTAATAAGAGGATCAGGAGCCGGGTTACTGTAATAAGATGTTACAGGGTAATAAGAGGATCAGGAGCCGGGTTACTGTAATAAGATGTTACAGGGGTAATAAGAGGATCAGGAGCCGGGTTACTGTAATAAGATGTTACAGGGGTAATAAGAGGATCAGGAGACGGGTTACTGTAATAAGATGTTACAGGGTAATAAGAGGATCAGGAGCCGGGTTACTGTAATAAGATGTTACAGGGGTAATAAGAGGATCAGGAGCCGGGTTACTGTAATAAGGTGTTACAGGGTAATAAGAGGATCAGGATCCGGGTTACTGTAATAAGATGTTACAGGGGTAATAAGAGGATCAGGAGCCGGGTTACTGTAATAAGATGTTACAGGGTAATAAGAGGATCAGGAGCCGGGTTACTGTAATAAGATGTTACAGGGGTAATAAGAGGATCAGGAGAGCCGGGTTACTGTAATAAGATGTTACAGGGTAATAAGAGGATCAGGAGTCGGGTTACTGTAATAAGATGTTACAGGGGTAATAAGAGGATCAGGAGCCGGGTTACTGTAATAAGATGTTACAGGGGTAATAAGAGGATCAGGAGCCGGGTTACTGTAATAAGATGTTACAGGGGTAATAAGAGGATCAGGAGTCGGGTTACTGTAATAAGATGTTACAGGGGTAATAAGAGGATCAGGAGCCGGGTTACTGTAATAAGATGTTACAGGGGTAATAAGAGGATCAGGAGCCGGGTTACTGTAATAAGATGTTACAGGGTAATAAGAGGATCAGGAGCCGGGTTACTGTAATAAGATGTTACAGGGTAATAAGAGGATCAGGAGCCGGGTTACTGTAATAAGATTTTACAGGGTAATAAGAGGATCAGGAGCCGGGTTACTGTAATAAGATGTTACTGGGTAATAAGAGGATCAGGAGCCGGGTTACTGTAATAAGATGTTACAGGGGTAATAAGAGGATCAGGAGCCGGGTTACTGTAATAAGATGTTACAGGGTAATAAGAGGATCAGGAGCCGGGTTACTGTAATAAGATGTTAGAGGGGTAATAAGTGGATCAGGAGCCGGGTTACTGTAATAAGATGTTACAGGGGTAATAAGAGGATAAGGAGCCGGGCTACTGTAATAAGATGTTACAGGGGTAATAAGAGGATCAGGAGCCGGGTTACTGTAATAGGATGTTACAGGGTAATAAGAGGATCAGGAGCCGGGTAACTGTAATAAGATGTTACAGGGTAATAAGAGGATCAGGAGTCGGGTTACTGTAATAAGATGTTACAGGGTAATAAGAGGATCAGGAGCCGGGGTACTGTAATAAGATGTTACAGGGGTAATAAGAGGATCAGGAGTCGGGTTACTGTAATAAGATGTTACCGGGGTAATAACAGGGTGACAGTATCACTTTAATGGGTTTATCCAACCTTAGAAAAATATGGCAACTTTCTTTCCGAGACAGCACCGCTCCTGTCTCCAGTTTGGGTGCAGGTTTTGCAACTCAGTTCCATTAAAGGGGTTATCCAGCGCTACAAAAACATGGCCACTTTTCCCCTACTGTTGTCTCCAGTTCAGGTGCGGTTTGCAATTAAGCTCCATTTACTTCAATGGAACAGAGTTTCAAAACTCCACCCAAACTGGAGACAACAGTAGGGGGAAAGTGGCCATGTTTTTGTAGCGCTGGATAACCCCTTTAAAATGAATGGAGTTTAATTACAAACCGCACCTGAACTGGAGACAAGAGCGGTGTTACCTCTGAAAGAAAGTGATCACGTTTTTCTAAGGCTGGATAACCTCTTTAAATCTGTATAAACTGGAGGAAAGAATGTAAGAAAAGGGGGGGGGGGAGCAGGAGCGAAACCTATAAATATGTTATAGGGATAAATAAGATTTAAGAGGGAAGAAACTAAACACAGGAGCAAGGGAGCACAGTTTATCTGGGGGAAAGGTCACAAACACAAGAAAATATTACTTTACTAATAGAATAGTAGGTACTTGGAACAATCTTCCAGCAGATGTGGTTGGTTAATCTACAATAACTGAATGTAAACCTGCCTGGGAAATATATATATATATTTATATACTAAGACAATAAGAAAGGTAATAATAGAATGGCCGACTAGATGGACCGGGAGGTCAACTTCTGCCGACAATCTTCTGTCATAGTTGACTCTATAGGGGAGATTTATTAAACATGGTGTAAAGTGAGACTGGCTCAGTTGCCCCTAGCAACCAATCAGATTCCACCTTTCATTTTCCAAAGAGTCTGAGAGGAATGAAAGGTGGAATCTGATAGGTTGCTAGGGGCAACAGAGCCAGTCTCACTTTACATCATGTTTGATAAATCTCCCCCTATGTACTTGGAAGTACAAACTGCTGCAAGAGCAATACTGTGCAGAATAACAGGACTGGCATAGCCAGACACACATAGATGGGCACATGCTTTACATTGGCATAGACATAAAGCATACAGTATTGAAGCATTGGACTTGACCTCTTCTGTAGCCTGCATATTAGGTCTCTGGTCACGGCCGTTTCACGTACATTACTGTGCATACCCCGGCCCATTTCCCCTTGACTGTCTTTGTAATAAATTAGTTAGAAGAGGAGAATACGTAAATCGATCTCTAGTGGAAACGTCCAAGACACAGGGCCACGCGATACACCGTACATCTATGTCCATTAACGCACGTAGGAAGCAGCTTTTTTAGAGAATTTTTTATTTATCTGTTATAGGGAAAACATAAGAGGTCACATTTCAGCGTCTGCTTCCGTCTCTGGGTAACGTCAGAAAGCAGCTGTTCCCACAACACTTCTGATCTTGGCAGCGTCATGAGATGTCAGAGCCTGATCCTGTGCCCCTTGTCTGTGCCACTTAGAGGGAGGGAAAGGGGGGTACAATGGGGGACAGACAGGGGTGGTGGGGAGGGAGGACTGAAAGAAACCACTCAGTTACCACAAAGGGCAAGATGAAGTGTCTGGTTACAGCAGTGATTTCTTGTTCTGTTAGAGCTAGACTATTATCAACCAGCAAGGGTTTGATGGAAAAACTTTGTACTACAAAGCAGGAGAGGTAGCTGAGCGTAGAACAACAAAGAAGAAGAGGTAGCTTAGCGTAGAACTACAAAGCAGGACAGGTAGCTGTGCGTAGAACTACAAAGCAGGACAGGTAGCTGAGCGTAGAACTACAAAGCAATAGAGGTAGCTGAGCGTAGAACTACAAAGCAGGAGAGGTAGCTGAGCGTAGAACTACAAAGCAGGACAGGTAGCTGAGCGTAGAACTACAAAGCAGGACAGGTAGCTGAGCGCAGAACTACAAAGCAGGACAGGTAGCTGAGCGCAGAACTACAAAGCAGGAGAGGTAGCTGAGCGTAGAACTACAAAGCAGGACAGGTAGCTGAGCGTAGAACTACAAAGCAATAGAGGTAGCTGAGCCTAGAACTACAAAGCAGGAGAGGTAGTTGAGCGTAGAACTACAAAGCAGGACAGGTAGCTGAGTGTAGAACAACAAAGCAGGACAGGTAGCTGAGCGCAGAACTACAAAGCAGGACAGGTAGCTGAGCGTAGAACTACAAAGCAGGAGAGGAAGCTGAATGTAGAAACACAAAGCAGGACAGGTAGCTGAGCGTAGAACTACAAAGCAGGACAGGAAACTGAATGAGGTAACTGAGTGTAGGACTACAAAGCAGGAAAGGTAAGCGAATGTTGGACTACAAAGTAGGAGAGGTAGCTGAGCGTAGAACAACAAAGAAGGAGAGGTAGCTGAGCACAGAACTACAAAGCAGGAGAGGTAGCTGAGCGTAGAACTACAAAGCAGGAGAGGTAGCTGAGCGTAGAACTACAAAGCAGGAGAGGTAGCTGAGCGTAGAACTACAAAGCAGGACAGGTAGCTGAGCGTAGAACTACAAAGCAGGACAGGTAGCTGAGCGTAGAACTACAAAGCAGGAGAGGTAGCTGAGTGTAGAACTACAAAGCAGGAGAGGTAGCTGAATGTAGAAACACAAAGCAGGAGAGGTAGCTGAATGTAGAACTACAAAGCAGGACAGGTAAATGTGTGTTGAACTACAAAGCAGGAGAGGTAGCTGAGCGTAGAACCACAAAGCAGGTCAGGTAACTGAATGAGGTAACTGAGTGTAGGACTACAAAGCAGGAGAGGTAAGCGAGTGTTGGACTACAAAGCAGGAGATGTAGCTGAGTGCTGAACTACGGAGCAGGACAGGTAGTTGAATGTAGAGCTGCAAATAAGGCCAGGTAGCTAAGTGTAGAAATACATAGCAGGACAGGTAGCTGAGCACAGAAAGGAAAAACAGGACAGATTGCTAAATGTAGAAATACAAAGCAGGACAGGTAGCTGAGCACAGAAATGAAAAGCAGGATAGATAGCTGAATGTAAAAAAACTAAAAAATTTAGAAAACTGAAATGTAGGCCAGGTAGAAGGGTGGGAAACTATGAAAAAAGGAAGGTCCATAATAGTAGGACTAAAAACAGGGCAGGTAGATAAGCACAGAACTATTAGACAGGCCAGATAGTTGAGTGTTGATGTATAAAGCAGGACATGATTGTAGAACCACAAAGTAGGTTGGTTTGTCAAGTGTAAAACAAAGAGTGTAAAGTGTAGCTCTAACAGGCCAGGCGGGTCACCACCACCCCTCACTGCTTCCCCTTTTTCTTTTTGGGACGGGACCTTTTCTTGGTCTTAGACTCTATGATTTGTTGTGACTGTTTCTTTAGACTGGTGCGGGTCACCACGTCGCCTTCATCCTCTCCACTGTCATCGTCATCTGCAGGAAGACATGTGATAACAGGCAGTCAGCCTCTGCTATATAAGTATTCAATAACCCAGACTGGGCAATCTGTACCCCACTTACCCTCAAAGGTGTCCTGCTTGGCTGGTGCCGGCAGAGGGATGCGGACATTAAAGGCTGGCAGCTTGCCCTCGATGGAAGCCTGGAACTGGAGACAAGATATGTAAGGCTTAGGTGTATATGCAGACATGACACTCAGTGATGTGGCGCTGTTTCTAGAAAATTCTATCGGGTGATCATGTGACACTCTTGGTATCCTGCTATAAGGTAATACATAAGGTCCTACATCTTGGCTCATACCTCCTCTTCCTCCATCTGCTTTAGGATCTCTCCAATGTTCTGTCCTTCTAACTCCTCCAAGAGTTTCTGCAGCTTCTGATCTGTGATGTCCAGGAGATCCAGGACATACTCATCTGACTGAGAAGACGTATCCTTTGCAGGAAAATGGCTCCTGGGCTGATGAAGCAGAGTATAGCTGTAACCGTACACTAAATAAATTCCATATATCAGACCCCCCCCATGGAGGGAGTACTCACCACCTTGATGTGCTGCACTTTGGTAGCTAGGTGCTCCACTCCAGATTTTGAGGTCACTAAGATTCTGGTCATCTTCTCCATATCCTCCTTGTATTTGTCACGTCTCTTCTCTTCCTTTTGTAGGTGAGCCTGAAGCTCTTCTAAAACCTGCTGACCGCTGTGGGACATGACGTGTAAGGCAGTGTGTACAGTATGGACAACTCTAGTTCCTTTAAGACAGGCATGGGGAACCTTCGGCCCTCCAGCTGTTGCAAAACTACAATTCCCATCATTCCCTATTCCCAAATGCCCCCACGTGACGTCTCAGGTCCGCTCAGCCACTCAGTGAAGGAGGCGGGATCCGTTTGAAGTCCGCTCGGATCCCGCCTCCTTCACTGAGTGGCTGAGCGGCCCTGAGACGTAGCGTCTCGGGCGGCGTCAGACACCCGGAAGCGGCCGGGAACCGAAGCACCGTGATGCGAGACCCGCCGCTGGAACCGGGGAGGTAAGTGGACATCTTTTATTTCAGCCACCTCCTCCCCGGTCCCCCCTTTAAGCATGATGGGCATTGTAGTCTTACAACAGCCGGATGGCCGAAGGTTCTTTCAAATCAATTGGTTTCAGAAAGTTAAACAGGTTTGTAATTTACTTCTATTTAAAAATCTCCAGTCTTCCAGTACTTATCAGCTGCTGTATGTCCTGCAGTAAGTGGTGTATTCTTTCCCTGTCTGACACAGTGCTCTCTGCTGCCACCTCTATTAAGAGCAGGAGAGGTTTTCTATGGGGATTTGCTGCTGCTCTGCTATGGACAGTTCCTGACATGGACAGAGGTGGCAGCAGAGAGCACTGTGTCAGACTAGAAAGAATACATCACTTCCTGCAGGGCATACAGCAGCTGATAAGTAGTGGAAGGCTGGAGATTTTTAAATAGATGTAAATTACAAATCTGTATAACTTTCTGACACCAGTTCATTTGAAAAAAAAAAAAAAAAAGTCACTAGAGTACCCATTTAATTTGGCAGAGCTGGTCTTAAAGGAGAATTCCCCTCATATAATGGCTAGACTATGTCATCACTAACAGTAAAGGAAATAACCCTTGAAGCAGAGAACCTGTCTGACTCGTCCTGTGTGCAGGTACCTGGATAGCTTGGCTTCCCCTGAATACTTCAGTTCCTGGAAGGCATCTTGTAATCTTTCCTTTTCCTCCTTAAGCCTGACCAAAGTCTTCTCATTCTCACTCTTCAGCTCCTCCAAGTGTTTGTGTGTTTCTCCCTGGGCGATAAAGCGTCTCACCACTTCCTGATCAATGGAGAATACAGGAAAAATATTGTTTAAGTGTTTAGAAGGTGCTGAGACCCTCACCTATTGCTAGAACAAGTAGATGAAGTACTTGTCTGAGGGCTATAGGGGGCGGGCCCATAGACTTACTATAAAATCAGCAGTGAGCTCTTTATTTAACTAGCAGGGACACTTTAACTTTAGTATCATGGTGTACTGTGTACTCTCTCTTTCAGATCAACTGGTCCCAGCAAGAGACAGAGATTTGTAATTTACTTCTATTAAAAAAAAATCTCCAGTCTTCCAGTACTTATCAGCTGCTGTGTGTCCTGCAGGAAGTGGTGTATTCTTTCCAATCTGACACAGTGCTCTCTGCTGCCACCTCTGTCCATGTGAGGAACTGTCCAGAGCAGCAGCAAATCCTCAGAGAAAATCTTTTTTTTCTCTGCTCCAGACTGGAAAGAATACAGCACCTCCGGCAGGGCATACAGCAGCTGATAAGTACTGGAAGACTTGAGATTTTTTAATAGAAATAAATTACAAATCTCTGGCACTTGCTGGGACCAGTTGATGTTAAAGAATTTCTTTTTGTGAACTACCCCTTTAAAGCAATAACCAAAGTGCAACCCTCTGATTTCTCTACAGCAGGTAAGATAGCGTTACATGCTACCTATTAAAATGATTACAATTATGTAAAATACAGGGCATATAAAAGGAATTGTCAGGATAGAACAACCCCTTTAAGCCACTTAGATGTCTACATGGCGTACCCTGACCTCTTCACTTTCTCACTCGTTTTCCGACAGATCTCTCACCTGCGTGTCCGTCACTCCAGTAGCCTCCTTTATCCTCTGAAAAGCCTCCTGATAGGACTGGATGGCCTTTTCCTCCTCCTGTCCATTAGATACTAGTTGGATGTCGGTAGGAGCGTCCTCTCCAGGCAAAGTCACACGCTGAGCCTAAAAGATAAGAAAGCAGAGGCTGTGTTTTATATATATATATATATATATATATATATATATATTTATATATATATATATATATATATATATATATAGTGGTGCCTTGGATTACGAGCATAATTCGTTCCGGGGCTGTGCTTGTAATCCAAATCCACTCTTAAACCAAAGCAAATTTTCCCATAAGAAATCATTGATATGCAGACAATTGGTTCCACACCCCAAAAATAATGATTAATTATTCTGAATAACATGTAAAACAGATGAAACAAACATTTAGAAACAGCAGAATCTGTGATATTATAAGTTACTGTACAGTAATGGAGAGGATGGGAAACACAAGGGCTGACAGAGACTGCAGGAAGCATGAAGGAATGAGCAGGGCAGATGGGGGCACATACATGCAGCACTCTCTGTCCGGGGAGAGAGGGGTTACAGCTATGGAGAGATTACCTCCACAGTCCTGTCCCCTGATGTAAGCCCCAGCCTGAAGTGGATCTGCTATGATTTGGAAGGTGAGGGAGACTTCCTGGGTCAGAGTACAGGGCTGTAGACCCCGCTATGCAGACCATGTCCCTCCCCCACTCGCCCTCCAACCCAGTACAGGGAGCTCTTAAACCAAAGCATTGCTCTTAAACCAAGTTTTGAAAAACTCTGAGCTCTTAAACCAAAATGCTCTTAAACCAAGTTACTCTTAAACCAAGGTACCACTGTATATATATAGCTATGTTAGTTATCGTAAGTACCCTGACATTCATCAAGAACAAGGTGGTCTGCTGTATCGGCCGAGGATCAGCAGTCTTACACTTGGTGTGATGTGCGGCTAGTCACTCACTATGGTTACTCACCCTTCTTTCTGCACGCTCAGCATACATGCGCCTCTCCTCAGCCTGACGCTTGTATTCCTGAAGGATCCGCTCCCTTTCCCTGCGTTCACGGTGAAACTCCTCCTCCTGACGCTGAAGTTCTGCCTATAATGAAGAATAAAGCAGTGCTTGATACTGGAGGCAGGAAAAACGGGGTCCCCATACACCTTGTGCCCGATCCCTATCTCCATTGACATCATCTGCTGGTGAATGGTCGGGAGAGACCCATAAATGACCGTACCTGTCGTAGGTATAGGGTGTAAGGCTGGGTTCACACTACGTTTTTGCAATCCGTTTTTTTCATCTGTTTTTTGCAAAAAACGGATGAAAAACGGATGAAAAAAACTGATGCAATTGTGTGCATCCGTTTTGATCCGTTTTTCCATTGACTTCCATTATATATATATATATATATATATAAAAAATAAATAAAAAAAGGATCAAAACAGATAATTTTTTTTTTAACGTACAAAAAAACATAGTTGATCTCATTTATGTGTCTGTTAACCCTTAGAGGACCCGGCCAATTTAAATTTTTGTGTTTTCATTTTTTCCTCCTTGTGTATAAAAGGCCATAGCACTTGCATTTTTCCACCAAGAGACCCACATGAGCCCTTATTTTTTGCGCCACTAATTGTACTTTGCAATGACAGGCCGAATTTTTTCATAAAGTACACTGCAAAACCAGGAAAAAATTAAATTTCTTTTATTTGGAGGGTATTTTTTTACGCCGCTCGCCCTGGGGTAAAACTGACTTGTTATATATGTTCCTCAAGTCGTTACGATTACAACGATATATAACATGTATAACTTATATTGTATCTGATGGCCTGTTAAAAATTCAAACCATTGTTAACAAATATATGGTCCTTAAAATCGCTTTATTCCCAGGCTTATAGCGCTTTTATCCTTTAGTCTATGGGGCCATGATGTGTTCTTTCTATCGGTACCTTGATTGCGTATATGCGACTTTTTGATCACTTTTTATACAATTTTTTGGGATTTAATGCGACCAAAAATGCGCAATTTTGCACTTTGGGATTTTTTTTGCGCTTGCGCCGTTTACCGTACGAGATCAGGAATGTGATTAATTAATAGTTCAGGCGATTACGCACGTGGCGATACCAAACGGCGATCCACCCCACTAGACACCAGGGAACGGCTGCATAAGGTAATCAGATGCAGCTGTCATCTTTGACAGCTGCATCTGATTACCTAATAGCCGCGGCCCCGGGCTACATGCGGCACCCGGGACAGCGGCGGTTCAGAGCGCGACCACGCTCTGGACACCCGTAGATGGCCCTGGACGTACAGGTAAAAATACGACAGTGACTCTTTAACCTTCCCCTTCCTATAGAGAACCCAGGATTACTCGCCCGTGCCTGACATTCGGCTGTCATTTATTGAGGGTATATATCTGAGTGACTAAGACCAGGGCGAAATTCTAATGTCTAGACCACTGGTGTCAAACTTACAGACCCCAAGCTGAAGCAAAACTACAATTCCCATCATGCCTGGAGAGCTACAGCTCTGGGGGTTGTAGTTTTGCATCACGGCATCATGTGGATGTTACTGTGACACGTGACACCTACCTGACCATTGTACGCACCAAGTCCCCCCCACTTATGGCAGTGGGACCCCCTAATGGCAGCGGCCTCTATCAGCAGGATAATGCCCCGGGGGGGGGGGGCCACACTGCAGACATTGGTCAGAAGTGAGGAACATGATGAAGGGATGAAGGTGGTGACTCGGCCCTCATATTCCCCAGATCTTCATCTGATCCATCATGTGTAGGATGTTCCGGAGACAAATGTTCAGGGACTTGAAGAATCTGTCGCTAATGTGTTGATGTAGACCAGGGTTGGGGAACCTCCGGCCCTCCAGCTGTTGCAAAACTACAATACCCATCATGCCTGGACAGCCAAAGCGAAGCATGATGGGAATTGTAGTTTTGCAACAGCTGGAGAGCCGAAGGTTCCCCATCCCTGATGTAGACCATCACAGGCCTATGAGGTGGGTCAGAGCTCTTATGGTGGTATTAGGGAATATTACATAACATTATTCAGGTTGATGTAGCTGATCAGTGTATAGCAGGGGTAGGGAACCTTAGCTCTCCAGCTGCTGCAAAACTACAACTCCCATCATGCCTGGACAGCCAAAGTTTTAGCTTTGGCTGTCCAGGCATGATGGGAGTTGTAGTTTTGCAACAGCTGAAGAGCCAAGGTTCCCTACCCTTGGTGTATAGTGCGTCATGGCCCATCACACCCCACATACCCGGGCCGCATCCCGTGACATCACTGCATCCTTGTTCATCATCTGAAGTTCCTTCAATTCATTCCTCTGTCGGAGGATCTCAGCCTCTAGCAGATCCAGCTGGGACTGGAACGTCAGGCTTTCCTCCTGCAGAAACAGTGGTGATGACAGTAATGTTACACTGGAGACCCGCAGACGCCAAACAGCGTGGGGGGGCGATCGCTGCGCTATCATACATCACCTGCATATGGTCCTTCAGCTTCTGGTAGACGCTGTATATGTGTTCCGATTCCTGTAGTTTCAGTTGTGCTTTTTCCAGGCGATTTTCCAGCAAGCGCAGCGTCTATAGGAGGTGAAGGGTATATACATTAGGGGATAAGAGCTGGAGGTATAGCTATATGGAGGTGATGAGGACAGGAGGACCAAGTGTGTGAGCTGTTTTACAAAAATATAGTGGGGGAGATTTATCAAACATGGTGTAAAGTGAAACTGGCTCAGTTGTCCCTAGCAACCAATCAGATTCCACCTTTCATTTTCCAAAGGGTCTGTGAGGAATGAAAGGTGAAATCTGATTGGTTGCTAGGGGCAACTGAGCCAGTCTCACTTTACACCATGTTTGATAAATCTCCCCTTTGTGTGTATAAAAGACTAATCACAAAATAGTCTACTGCAGGGATGGGGAACATTCAGCCCTCCAGCTGCTGCAAAACTACAACTCCCATCATGCCCGGGCAGCCAAATCTAACGCTTCCCCATCCCTGGTCTACTGTATCAGACAACTTTGTATCACAGAATGGTACACACCAAGGGGCAGGTTTTCCCAGATGTTTTACCTTTAAATCACTTTAAGAGATAACATATACACCTACAGATCACTTCTGTGACATCCTTTCTATATATTATGTGCCACATATTTGGCTTCAGTTATCTGAACCGAGCTGCGCTTTCACTTCTTAAAGGGGTTATCCAGGCTTAGAAAAACATGGCTGCCTTCTTTCAGGATCTGCACCTCTCCTGTCCTCAATTTGGCTGTGGGGGTTTTACAGCTCATTTCCAATTGAAGTGAATGGAGCTGAGCTGTAACACCGCACACAACCTTAAGACAGGGATGGTGCTGTTTCTGCAAGAAAGTAGCTGTGTTTTTTCTAACCCTGGAGAACCCCTTTAAACTGTACTGCAAAAATGAAAGCTTTACTCTGATTGGTTACTACAGGCAACTAGGACAGCTTTGATAAATAAGGCCCGATATGATCGGAGGCGGTGAACCAATAATTCTATGTGTTACCGTTCTGTGAGACAGAATTTATTTTTAATTCTCTATAATAGAATAGTAATTTTGTCAAAACACAATTTTCATTTTGTCACACAGAATTTAGAATTTTGCGATTTTGTCGCTTACACCATTTTTGGTACATACAGTTAAGTACACACAGCCCCCCGTCCACCACAGAGGATAGTGAGGAGAGTAGTCACCACATTACTTATCACAATCAGAGGAGACGTATACATAGAACTATTATTATTATTGTTACAGATGAATATTTAACCTGCTGAGGAGTTTCCTCCTGTTCTGTGACTTCATTCTGTGGATGAAACAAGTAAAAGATGAAGAGACAGAATACGCTGTATGACCACAGAGTCTGCCCTCTCTATTACCCAGCATACTGTAACAAATGGCTTGTCCCCCTTTTCACGACAAGCAACATGGCTGCTCGTACAACCTTCACCCACCCTTAATGACAAATGTGTCTATTAAAGGGGTCATTCAAATATTAAAAGGTATGCCCTATGCACAGAATATGAGATCCCCTACCTGTCATGACAATGGAGATCCCTGCAGTGTGCATGCTGAGCTACCACTAATTCTCTATGGGACTTTCCAACATAGCCAACTACAGTGCTTGGCTATGCCCAGAAATCACATAGACAATTATCTCTGTTTTCCAGAATGGTGGGGGTCCCCAGCAATCGACTGGTTACCATCCACCCTGTGTATAGGTGGGATAACCCATATACTTTAGCGATGTCAGATGTCTGGACACCATGTACAACCAACCACATTACTGTCCTGCCCACTGTCCGACCCTAAGGAAATCAGGCTGATGGGTAATTACCCGTTCCTCCTGTGCCAGCCCTCCATCTTTCTCCGAACTGTCTTGCTCCCCAGCGACGTTCTGCTTGTATATAGTCTGTAGTTCCTCCAGGCGTTTCCTTCGAACCTCTGTCTGGTGGTGTAAGGCATTGAGACGCTTGATCTTGTCGCAGAGCTTCTGGTCCATTATCTGGACGGCAGCCTCAGGGGAAAAAAAAAAAGAATTAAAATTATTACGGCATATATATACGATATGCTCTCACCAAGCTTTCCTAGAAACCTGAAGGATCTGCCATAGGATAAAATGAAAAATCTTGAATGAAAACTATGCATATACAACCAGTAAATATCAACCATGGAAACCAATATGGCCGACATGACAAGGGGGAAAACTCGGCTCATTTCCAAATCCGCACCATGTAAGGGCAGGCCTCGATATAGACCTTGATATATTTATCTTGGGGGAAAAAAAACATTAAATTAAAGGATTCATTTACTATTTCTCCCTACCCTGTGGGTGTTTACTCATTTACTTATGGGTTATGGGATCCATTAGACTACATTACATTAGTAATCAATGCAGAAATCCAGGTTATTTCAAAGGACTCACATACTTTTTCCCCGTCTAACATAGATGTTTACTCAGTGTACTCAATAAAAACAAGGACAGTACAACTGTATGTGTGTTATTAAAGGGGTAGTATATTAAAAAAAAAAGAAAAAGTTAACCGGTATCAGAAAGATTTATAAATTTTAAAATTACTTCTATTTAAAAATCTGGAGTCTTCCAGTACTTATCAGCTGCTGTATGTCCTGAAGGAAGTATTCTTTCCAGTCTGACACAGTGCTCTCTGCTGCCACCTCTGTCCATGTCAGGAACTGTACAGAACAGGGGAGGTTTTCTAGTTCAATGTTTTTATTCGATTTTTTAAGAACAGGAGAGGTTTTCTTTTCAATCTTTAAATATTGAAGTTTTTTAGTTTTTACAACAATACTTTAGGGAATACAGAGAGAAAAGAGGGGGGGGGGGAGGGGGAGGGACCCCATTATAGATTCAGTTCAAAACTTCAAAACTGTACATACTATAATACATAACAGGAGAGGTTTTCTGTGGGAATTTGCTACTGCTTTGGTCAGTTCCTGACATGGACAGAGGTGGCAGCAAAGAGCACTGTGTCAGACTGGAAAGTAGACATCAAAGGGGAACTCCAGGTAGAGGTTAGAAAAAATGAAACTTCTTGAGGAGCATATAGCATTACTTACCTGTCTATCCCAGTTTTGAAACTACAAAAAATCCATTTGTTTGGGGGGAGGGAAAGGGGGGGGGGTCTGTATTGTGATTCTGTCCTTCCTGGTTAAGCAGACATGGTATATCACTCAGGGGATTGGGGGATCCAGCCAAGCCTCCTGTGAGATTACGCCCTGTCTGCATCATCAGCCTGTGCTCAGCAAACACACACAATGTGAGACAGAGGCATGGAAGATTTGTCTCCTAAGGTGGGAGAGCAGTGGGAGCAGGAGACAATGTGAATTGACACGGGGCCATTTTTTTCACTTCCTGGATTTCTATCAGCTACCAGTGTGGCAGAGCCGCACAGATACGGTAATACATTGTATAGACACATCTATATAACGTTTAATGTACTTTTAATAGAAAACAAGTTTTGCTTATCCAGACTTCTTCTTTAAGGACTACGTACTATATAGTAATCATATACCATATTCAAAGGAAAGACATCAGCATGAATCCAGCATATCTTACAGGACAATGGAGATCTGCTGGGGTTACCCAATGCATGTAAACACCATGCAACATCCCAGGCAACTTCCAGCAGGTATCCTACTATCCGATACAGCAGTGGATAGAGACATCATGTATCAGGTGGGTCATCACATATTGAAGACATACTGAAATTTCACTTTAATGGGCACATAACCACTTACTTGTCCACTTTTGCTCCTCATGGCCGCCTTCTCCACCACATGACTATGAAAAGCCTCCTTAATCACCTTCTCGTCCCCCTGAGGAGCAGACAATGAAGAAACAGATGAGACAATGCTGAGAATTTTAAAGGGAAGGTGTCACCTAGATTTCCTTTTACTGATTAGAGTCTGATACTAAAACTTGTTCCTTTATTCTAATCTGTTTCTATTTTCTAACTGTAATTTTTTTTTTTACGTCACTGTCTTTACATTGTTATGGGGGTGGCCATCTTGCTTGAGCTGTTTTTAACAGCATTTAGTGACATGCTTTACAGCAAGACTCATGAACGTAGATGACGATAGACAGACTCTGTCCCATTGAGATGAATGTGAAACAATACTGAGCGTGCTCTGTGATCTACTGGTGTCACATGATGCTGCAATGCTGTGCAGATCACTTTACAGCAGCCTCCTCTTATCACTACAGACACTACAGGAAGTCTAATCTTAAATTTAGCCCCAGTGGTGAAATTGAAAACGGCAAGATATCAGGATTATTTTATAATATAGATAGAAAAATGCAAAATTAGAAAAAAAAATCATCAAAAAAAGAGGTCAATTTCTGATGACACTGTCCCTTTAATGGAGGTGACCAAGCCGGATCTTCATGCTTATAAGGAGACTGATAGTAGTCACCAGTAACATCAGTGTCCCCAACCTGTGGCTCTTACCTGCCACAATACTATACCACTGCAATGCCACAAACCTGTGTAGGGTGAGGCACTGTGTAATCATATTACCACCCTAGCAATGCCCTAGAATGGTCACCTTCCTCCCTCTGACGCAGGACGGGCTCCATGGACTTATAAAATGGTGCCTAATCTGTCTACAGAGTATGTGTGATACCACAGCAGCAACAGCCAAAGCTGTATTACAGTAATCTTCATTCACTTCAATGGAAGTACAATACCAGACACAAGACTTGCTGTTTTTGGAGGCAGCCATGTTTTATTAATCCTTGACAAACTTTTCCATGCTGAACTCTCATCCCTCATCTTGCATTTCAGTATTAAACTTCCCATGTGGATCCACTTCTGTGACCTTACCGCGAGGGCATCAGCCAACTTCTTATGCAGCTTCTTGTTCTCCTGCCGCAGGAACTGAATGGTCTCCCAGTTCTTGTGGATGGCTGAGCTGGCACTCTCCTGGTACGCCTTGTGGTCGCCATCTGCCAAAAAATCAGATACAATTCAATGCCCACCGCTACAGCTCTACATGATGGTGATGCCCTGACTGTCCCTGAATGTTATAATAAGCCGTGTAATAAATAGATGTATTATATATACATTTTTGTAATGGCCTTCTCCGTTATTTTTGGTGACCACTGAGTCCACATTGCTTATAGCCCCCATATCACATGCAGTGTATTACAGAACATCCCCACTCCCTCCATCTTACCCAGCAGCTGGATCTTCTTCTGTAGCTCTGTGATCTGCTCATGAATGGGCGGTTTTACCCCGGAAAGAGTGGCGGTGCTGGGCATGGCTGCCTGACAGGGGGCGAAACAGAAAGGGTCAGTTCACACTGGTATCAGACATGTATATGTGCAGTCATCTGTGGAGGAGCAGTACAAGGGGCCATATGCTGTATAAGTATTATCTATCTATCTCCTATCTATCTATCTATCTATCTATCTATCTATCTATCTATCTCCTATCTATCTATCTATCTATTATATATCATCTTCATCTATCTATCTATCTATCTATCTATCTATCTATCTATCTATCTATCTATCAAATTAAATCAAAGCAGCTTTATTGGCAGGTCTAAATAACATATTAGCATTGCCAAAGCAAGCAGGAGATTTTTCGGGGATGGGTAGGGACAGAAGTCTGTGGTATATTATAGGTGGCAGGATGGGGGGGATCTATCTATTATCTATCAGTCTATCTATCTATCTATCTATCTAACAAAACACAACAATCACTGAACTCAGGGAGAACAGTGAAAAATGCCAATGGAGTACTCATTTACGAGTCTCCATTGATTGTCCCATACAAAATTTGAATATGCAAAAAAGGGGTCCGTGGAGCCTCAGTTACGAGTCTCAAAACACGGGAATAGCCAGATTTCCCTCTCTCCAGAGAAGGAAGCCCACTGCCAAGGGGTGCCTCCTAGTGGGGAGAGCACCAAACCACCCTGATACGTAGTCCCTCAGGTCCTCACTCTGTTACGAGCTTTGGGACCTAAATAGGGAAACACCAGGGTGGCCCCTGCAAGTCAAAGTCTAACTCTGTGGCGAGTATAACGACATAAGACAAGGGTTACCAAGGCTAGGCATCCATCCACAAACTGCAGTTTCGGGGTATTTGCCCCTCGTCAGTGTGGAGTAGGATTCTGGCTACTGGGGCAATGATAAATAGACCAACAAAACACAACAATCACTGAACTCAGGGAGAACAATGAAAAATTCCAATGGAGTACTCATTTACGAGTCTCCATTGATTGTCCCATACAAAATTTGAATATGCAAAAAAGGGGTCTGTGGAGCCTCAGTTACGAGTCTCAAAACACGGGAATAGCCAGATATCCCTCTCTCCAGAGAAGGAAGCCCATTGCCAAGGGGTGCCTCCTAGTGGGAGGACCTGAGGGACTACGTATCAGGGTGGTTTGGTGCTCTCCCCACTAGGAGGCACCCCTTGGCAAAGGGCTTCCTTCTCTGGAGAGAGGGATATCTGGCTATTCCCGTGTTTTGAGACTCGTAACTGAGGCTCCACGGACCCCTTTTTTGCATATCTATCTCCTATCTATCTATCTATCTATCTATCTATCTATCTATCTCCTATCTATCTATCTATCTATCTATCTATCTATCTATCTATCTATCTAATACAATCAACAGGACCTACGAGGTGTCAGATAATCAAATGTTCTGGATTCATTCTGCATCTTTCTGAGTGAAAAAGTAGTAGATGCTTGCAACAAACTTCCAGCAGATGTGGTAGGTAAATCTACAGTAATTAAATGTAAACCTGGGATAAATCTATATCTATCCTAAGATAATAAGAAAGTGTAAAGTAATAGGCCAGATGGAGCGGGGGTCTTTTCCTGCTGACAATCCTGTTTCTATGAGAGCTATGGAGCTTTTCTCGCTCATATTCCAAGGCGGAAAATCTGTACTGAGAATTTGTTACAATGTTTCCGATCTAGACAATGCTCTGTGAGCTACACATATCAGTAGCAGTACACTGATACAGTGTAACAAACCCTCAGCAGCACAGAGTTCTCTCCAGCTGTTGCAAAACTACAACTCCCAGCATGCCCTGACAGCCGAAGGCTGTCAGGGCATGCTGGGAGTTGTAGTTTTGCAACAGCTGGAGAAAGGGCATTGCAACTGGCACAAATTCAGACATGGCGGCATTATTAACAGACACATAATATATATATATATATATATATATATATATATATATATATATATATATATATATATATATATTTCATAGTAACATGAACATATAATAGATGTATCCCATATATAATAACCAGGACCTGGTGCTTACCTTGTTATACGTCTCCAGCCTCTGTCCCCAACAACTCTGCTGCTGAGCAACGGTTTCCCTAACAACGGCGGACACGGCTTCCTATTGGTTAAGAGCTATCAGCCATGTTGGTACTCCCACCTATTGGGTGAATTCGGCCATGTTACTACACCCAACTAGTCTAAAGAAAGAAAGAAAACAGATTATTTCATATAGATATTTATAAGTCAGTGTCTATTACTATCAGAAATTAAAATATTTTTTAAAAAAATACGTATAAAAGATAATTGCCTCAAGTAATATGGCCGCCGGCGTCACCCGGAAGTGACGTAGCCGGAAGTGTGCATTCTAGAGACTTTGTCCCGGCTGACGGTGTCAGAAAAGCGCTGGAAGGCGGAAATCGGGCTTCCTGGTGTAAAGATGCGGCAGGTGGCGGTCGTTGTTCTATGGTTCCTGGCGGTGCTCGGTTGTCGGGCGGTGGAGGTGAAGAGACCCCGCGGGGTTTCCCTGTCCAGTGAGTGCTGACTCCATTCATTAGCATCGCTGGGATGTGCTAGATTCGTAGGCGTTGTGTTATACGTCCTCCGGGGCGATAGGTGGCGCTGTCGCAGGCGGCTCTGTTACACTCAGCGCTGATTGGAGCGCGTGTCTCCGATTTCTTATATTCCATCACTATGTTATTGGGCTGCGGAGCTCCCCCTGCCGGCCAGGCTGTGAACTGCAGCTGCAAACTCCATATTCCAGATTTTTCCGTAGTCCAGATGGGTTTGTACACCGGCTGTACTAGATATGTTATATTTAAGCAAGGGGTCTGGTCTCCATTACAGATATTGCTGTATAAGGGAGCATATTTGCCTCTCAGAGTCCTGGAAAAGCTGTGTGACAACCACAACCAGTGCTCTTATGTGTTTTCCAGGCTCCTGCACGCATCTCTGCTTATTTGTGGATGAGCAGAATGTTTTACATAACATAGATTTGCCACTCAGAAGCCTGGAAAAGCTGGGTGACACTTCAGCTCTCACGTGTTTCTGAATGCGGATCAGTTTGGATCTGTAGACGGATTTTTGCCGTTCAGCAGTCAGGGAAAGCTGGATGACTCTTGTAGATCACTCTGATGACTTGTCACCCAGCTTTCCCTGGCTTCTGAATGCAGGTTATCTAGTTACACTGCCTGCAGATCCATCAGTAAGGTGGATTTACCATTCAGGACCCCAGAAAAGCTGGGTGACACGTATCCACAGCTACAGACCTCTGATGAGTTGACACTCGGATTTCTAAGGCATCTGAATGCAGTTATATATATTTATACATCTATATATATTATATATTTGTACTTCTATTAAAAAATCTCCACCCTTCCAGTACTTATCAGCTGCTGTATGTCCTGCAGGAAGCAGTGTATTCTTTTCAGTCTGACACTGAGCTCTCTGCTGCCACCCATAGAAATCCCCATAGAAAACCTCTCCTACTCTGGACAGTTCCTGGACAGAGGTGGCAGCAGAGAGCACTGTGTCAGACTGGAGAGAATACACCACTTCCTTCAGGATATACAGCAGCTCATAAGTACTGAAAACGGGAGGTTTTTTTTTTTGTTTTTTTTTTTTAGTAGAAGTAAATTACAAATCTATAGCACCAGTTGAATTAAGAGTTTTTTTTTTTTGCTGGAGTACCCCTTAAAAAATTTTCACCCAAGTTACTCAAATTTAGCTACCAATATTTGATCAATAACCAGTCAGGCTTCTGGGAATGTTCTGTAGTGATGGATGGCCAGAACTATAGATATCACGTGGCTTCACCCAACTTTCCCCGAATGCATCTCTTATAGACATAACGGACGTGTTACCTACAGCCTAACTAAACCCGCCACTCAGGCGCCTGGGAAAGCTGGGTAACAGTATAGCGGCAGGTATAGCTCTCCGGAGTTGTCATCTAGCTTTGGTTACGTATGTGCTCAGTCTGTTACTACATAACTAACAAGGGTGCCGCTCAGGAGTCTGGGAAAGCTGAGTGTCATACAGTGGTTGCAGTATATGAAAGGTTTGAGTGACAGACAAGTATGGCCACTAAATCTGTATAAAACCTAACGCTGCTTCACTGCAACATATGCAATTCAGGAGTCTGGGAAAGCTGGGTGACAAGTTGCAGGAGCTGAAGGGGACGCCATCATTTTGGCACCTAGATTTCCCTGCAATGGCCAAAACTTGCCAGATTCCGGCCTGTAGTTAGGGCTGTGTGCTTTGTTTTGTATGATTTACCCTCTTAAAGGGGGTCTCTTCTCTGCACCGCCATCTTTCCTCCTCTAACATGTCGTCCTTGTTCCCACAGATCGCAGCTTCTATGATGAGACAAAACCCTTCACCTGCCTGGACGGCTCCAAGACAATCGCCTTCGACCGTGTGAACGACGACTATTGTGACTGCGAAGACGGAACGGACGAGCCCGGTAAGATGTGGAGTAGTGAGATCCCGGGAGAGGGGCCACTACAGGAGTAATGTGGTATTACATGTCACCCATACTAATAGTGGTGCCCCAATATAATATTCCTGTCACCTAGCAGGCTTTATATGCATTCTTGGCAGTGCTCTGTGAGCTAAATTTTTTTTTTTTTGTCCTGTCCTGGGATTATTACTAGTCATTGACCTGTCTCGTCTTCTTCCCATCAGGCACTGCTGCATGCTCCAATGGACGGTTCCACTGTACAAACGCTGGATTTAAGCCTATGTACATCCCATCATCCCGGGTCAATGACGGCATCTGTGGTGAGTGGGAGGAGGATAATTCTGTGTGTAGGGTTCACCAGGAGGGGGCGCTGTTGGGCGTCATTTACATCCAGTGACCCAATGGAGCTTAAACGTTGAATTTGTTTTTTTTCTTTCAAATCAACTGGTATCAGAAAGTTATACAGGTTTGTAAATTACTTCTATTTAAAAATCTCTTATTATTATTATTATTATTATTATTATTATTATTATTTATCAGCTGCTGTATGTCCTGCAGGAAGTGGTGCATTCTCTCCAGTCTGACACAGTGCTCTCTGCTGCCACCTCTGCCCATGTCAGGAACTGTCCAGAGCAGGAGAGGTTTTCTATGGGGATTTGCTGCTGCTCTGGACAGTTCCTGACACGGACAGAGGTGGCAGCAGAGAGCACTGTGTCAGACTGGGAAGAATACACCACTTCCTGCAGGACATACAGCAGCTGATAAGTACTGGAGGTTGTTAAATAGAATTAATTTCCTAAACTATATAACTTTCTGACACTAGTTGATTTGAGGGAAAATAGCTGGAGTACCCCTTTAAAGAAACGGCCATCAAGCTATTTTGTTTGCCATAAAAAGTATCTTCCATGACTGCCTCTTGGTGTAGGGTATTCTGGGTATGGCATAGTCTGACTACTCTAACTGTAGAGAATCCCTTCCCAGATGTCTGAATCCCCTAATATCCAGAAGTCAAATTTTATGGCCCACCAGCTGATGTAAGGCTGTAATTCCCATCATGCCTGAACAGCCAAAGCTTTGATAGTCTCATCATTAGCCATGACCTGTTGTATTATATATCATGGAGGTCCTGACCTGCAGAGCTTACACTCCTCTCCCCGCAGACTGCTGTGACACCACTGATGAATATAACAGCGGAGCCCATTGCCAGAACACCTGCAGGTGAGGCTTTCCCTGCCATGTAAGATGATCAGCACAACATTGTCATGGTTCTTTTTGGATCTCCTATAGCTGTTGTATCTCCTGATTTTTCTCAGGGAGATGGGCAGGAAAGAGCGGGAGGAGCTGGAGAAGAAGGCCGAGATGGCGCGGGAGGGCATGCTGCTGAAGCAGAAGTTTATTGAGGATGCCCGAAAAGGCAGAGAGGAGAAGCAGGTACTAGAGCCCCACACACCCTATGCAAACTGTTATGTCCTCTGCTCCTGTCTGTGCTCTAAAATCTGTGACACCTCTGCTCCTGTCTGTGCTCTAAACTGTGTGACATCTCTGCTCCTGTCTGTGCTCTAAACTGTGTGACACCTCTGCTCCTGTCTGTGCTCTAAACTGTGTGACACCTCTGCTCCTGTCTGTGCTCTAAACTGTGTGACACCTCTGCTCCTGTCGGTGCTCTAAACTGTGTGACACCTCTGCTCCTGTCGGTGCTCTAAACTGTGTGACACCTCTGCTCCTGTCGGTGCTCTAAACTGTGTGACACCTCTGCACTTGTCTGTGCTCTAAACTGTGTGACACCTCTGCTCCTGTCGGTGCTCTAAACTGTGTGACACCTCTGCTCCTGTCGGTGCTCTAAAATGTGTGACACCTCTGCTCCTGTCTGTGCTCTAAACTGTGTGACACCTCTGCTCCTGTCTGTGCTCTAAACTGTGTGACACCTCTGCTCCTGTCGGTGCTCTAAAATGTGTGACACCTCTGCTCCTGTCTGTGCTCTAAACTGTGTGACACCTCTGCTCCTGTCTGTGCTCTAAACTGTGTGACACCTCTGCTCCCGTCAGTGCTGCTCACACCTCGATAGATCCTGTTGAAAGTCCATCATCTTTGGCATTACCCAGGTGCATTATGGGAAGGGACCTATTGACCTCTGTCCATCTTCTTGTGCAGGTAAAGCTACAGGAGCTGGTAGAGAAGCGGCAGAACGTGCAGACACAGGTGGAGGCGCTGCGCGCTCAGAAGGAGGCGGCTGAGACACCCGAGAAAGAAGCTAAAGATGCCCATAAGGAGGAGTGGGAAGGTGAAGTTCTGCGCCTCTGTTGTGTCTTTTTAGAATATATATGTATATATAATGTGTAATATAAATATATATATATATAATATATATATATAGCGCTGCAGAATCAAAGCACTGTGGAATCTGTTGGCGCTATACAAAAAAAAAAAAAAAAAAATATATATATATATATATATATATATATATATATATATATATATATATATATATATATATATATATATAAATATGTGTACATATATATGTGTATGTATGTGTGTGGGATCCGCGGAAACACTAGTCCGATACACAGTCCCCAGGGGGCTCGACTCGTCTCCCCAATATCAATAGTAGAAGCAAGTAGAGGACAGCATCTTCTTCCAATTAAAAAGACTTTATTGTGCCAGTCTACATAGCAATGCAACGTTTCAGCTCGTGAACCCGAGCCTTTTTCAAACATGCTTGAGAAAGGCTCGGGTTCACGAGCTGAAACGTTGCATTGCTATGTAGACTGGCACAATAAAGTCTTTTTAATTAGAAGAAGATGCTGTCCTCTACTTGCTTCTACTATATATATATATATAATATTTATTTATTTTATTTTATTTATATTGTGTATATATATTTCTATCTTTCGGTACTGCAGCACGCAGGGAGGCGGAGAAGGCGGCTATGGAGAAGAAACGTACCGTGGAAGTGTTTACTGAGCTGGACCAGGACTCGGATGGAATGTGAGCGTCTTCCTGTAATGTACACAGAATAGACAAAAAACAATAAGTGTCTCCATGGTAACAGACTACAAGTACGTCCAGCAGTCACTGTGTCTGTGCTTTGTGTAGGGTTTCGGTGGCTGAGCTGCTCTCTCACACCGAGCTGGATTCCGATGCGGACGGCTCATTGTCAGACAAAGAAGCCCAGGTGAGACCCAGTCTTATGTCCTGTTGTATAGTATCCTGCTATATATCTCTATACAGTGACACAAGTAGATATAGAGGAATGGGGGAGAGGATGCAGTGGTTACAGTAGGTGTCATGTCTTCTGCTGCAGGATCTCCTCGGAGGGTCGTACTCTGTAGATATCTCAGCTTTCCAGGAGACGGTTTGGCCACAGATTAAAGAAAAGTTCAAATCGGAGGTAGGAGCCAACATGAGGGTGTGAGGGCCTGGTGTTCTAGGTGTGAGGGCCTGGTGTTCTAGGTGTGAGGGCCTGGTGTTCTAGGTGTGAGGGCCTGGTGTTCTAGGTGTGAGGGCCTGCTGTTTGGTGACTGCATGATGTTAAGGTCTGACTTGTCTTCATCTTTGCCAGAGCGACTCTGCTCCATTGCCTCCAGTAGAAGAAGGGACAGACAGTCACCCAGAAATCCCCCCGGAGGAGGAGGAAGATGATGATGTTGAAGAGGGAGATGAGGAAGACGATGATGACGACTTGGATGAAGAGCACCGGGTGAGTCCAGAGTAGAGTTACGCGATACAACCCTACCTGCTGGGAGCCGACATGAGGATTGTGTTTGTTATAGCGTTCAATAAGATATATTCACATAGCTCCCCCTAGTGGTGGCCTGGTAATCTGACAATGTCAGGGTGAAATTGTTTATGATGGGGTCTTGTAGGTAGACTGGATCAGATTATAATGTTCTATGTTTATCACAGGCTCCACTCAGGAAGTCACATGGAGAGGAGGTGGAGATGCCGCCATATGACGAGGCCACCCAGGCCCTGATAGACGGTGAGTGACAAACACCTCATGTGACTAGTCACATACTGTATCCTCTTATCATCCTTTATAAATCTCTTAATGATCTTTGTTGCAGCTGCTCAAGCGGCACGTAATCAATTTGACGAAGCCGAGAAGTCCCTGCGAGAAATCGAGGATACCATCAGGTGTGTAGCATATAATCCGCTCATCCTCCAATTACAGTAACCTGGCTCCTGGTCCTCTTATTACCCCTATAACATCTTATTACAGTAACCCGGCTCCTGATCCTCTTATTACCCCTGTAACATCTTATTACAGTAACCCGGCTCCTGATCCTCTTATTACCCCTGTAACATCTTATTACAGTAACCCGGCTCCTGATCCTCTTATTACCCCTGTAACATCTTATCACAGTAATCCGGCTCCTGATCCTCTTATTACCCTGTAACATCTTATTACAGTAACCCGGCTCCTGATCCTCTTATTACCCCTATAACATCTTATTACAGTAACCCGGCACCTGATCCATTTATTACCCCTGTAACATCTTATTACAGTAACCCGGCTCCTGATCCTCTTATTACCCCTGTAACATCTTATTACAGTAACCCGGCTCCTGATCCTCTTATTACCCCTGTAACATCTTATTACAGTAACCTGGCTCCTGATCCTCTTATTACCCCTGTAACATCTTATTACAGTAACCCGGCTCCTGATCCTCTTATTACCCCTGTAACATCTTATCACAGTAATCCGGCTCCTGATCCTCTTATTACCCTGTAACATCTTATTACAGTAACCCGGCTCCTGATCCTCTTATTACCCTGTAACATCTTATTACAGTAACCCGGCTCCTGATCCTCTTATTACCCTGTAACATCTTATTACAGTAACCCGGCTCCTGATCCTCTTATTACCCCTGTAACATCTTATTACAGTAACCCGGCCCCTGATACTCTTATTACCCTGTAACATCTTATCACAGTAATCCGGCTCCTGATCCTCTTATTACCCTGTAACATCTTATTACAGTAACCCGGCTCCTGATCCTCTTATTACCCTGTAACATCTTATTACAGTAACCCGGCTCCTGATCCTCTTATTACCCTGTAACATCTTATTACAGTAACCCGGCTCCTGATCCTCTTATTACCCCTGTAACATCTTATTACAGTAACCCGGCTCCTGATCCTCTTATTACCCTGTAACATCTTATTACAGTAACCCGGCTCCTGATCCTCTTATTACCCCTGTAACATCTTATTACAGTAACCCGGCTCCTGATCCTCTTATTACCCCTGTAACATCTTATTACAGTAACCCGGCACCTGATCCTCTTATTACCCTGTAACATCTTATTACACTAACCCGGCTCCTGATCCTCTTATTACCCTGTAACATCTTATTACAGTAACCCTGCTCCTGATCCTCTTATTACCCCTGTAACATCTTATTACAGTAACCCGGCTCCTGATCCTCTTATTACCCTGTAACATCTTATTACAGTAACCCGGCTCCTGGTCCTCTTATTACCCTGTAACATATTATTACAGTAACCCGACTCCTGATCCTCTTATTACCCCTGTAACATCTTATTACAGTAACCCGGCTCCTGATCCTCTTATTACCCTGTAACATCTTATTACAGTAACCCGGCTCCTGATCCTCTTATTACCCTGTAACATCTTATTACAGTAACCCGGCTCCTGGTCCTCTTATTACCCTGTAACATCTTATTACAGTAACCCGGCTCCTGATCCTCTTATTACCCTGTAACACCTTATTACAGTAACCCGGCTCCTGATCCTCTTATTACCCTGTAACATCTTATTACAGTAACCCGGCTCCTGATCCTCTTATTACCCTGTAACATCCTATTACAGTAACCCGGCTCCTGATCCTCTTATTACCCCTGTAATATCACATACTTATCTGGCTGAACTTTGACCTCTGTCCTATTTTATTATTTTTTTTTTTTTTGTATGTAGAGGTTTAGAGAAGGAGATTTCGCTGGATTTTGGAGCACATGGAGAGTTTTCCTATCTCTACGGACAGTGCTATGAACTTTCTACTAGCGAGTGAGTATACAGCTGTGGCACTGGGGGCTATTAGAAGTAATGTGGTGACCTGGGTGATGCTCTGGGTAGATATGTATATTAGTTATTGTACAGTGTTGGTCTATAGGATGACTTTCCTGTGGTCTGCTTTCTCAGATATATATATCGCTTGTGTCCGTTTAATCGTGTGACTCAGAAACCGAAGGTTGGAGGCTCAGAGACCAGTCTGGGGTAAGAGGCTTTGGATATGATTTACACATTCATTTGTCATGTGGTGAGTAAATGTTGGAATTCAGGTTGTTTTTGTCTTCCACAGAATATGGGGATCCTGGGCAGGACCAGAAAATGATAAATTTAGTATAATGAAATATGATCAAGGAACAGCCTGTTGGCAGGGACCAAACCGTTCTACACAGGTGAGTGATATGTAGATATCTGCCCCTCCCACCACAGAGTGATCCGGACAAGAGGGAGGAGCTATGTGACATGGACTTTTGCCCTCCCACCACAGGGTGACACCGGAGGGAGGAGCTATGTGACATGGAGTTTACTCCCACCACAGGGTGACAGACAGGAGGGAGGAGCTATGTGACCTGGAGTCTGCTCCTCCCACAACAGGGTGACACAGACAGGAGGAAGGAGCTATGTGACATGGAGTCTGCTCCACCACTTGGCACACTGTAGAATCTGTTCATGTCTATGGGAGTATTTTCTGTGGCATAGTTTCTTCCATAGTGGTGTAGTAGTTGTCTGTGCTGTTGTCATTGATAGACGTAGCCTTAGTGAGAGACCTGAATGTTGTGACATTTGTTTCTGCAGGTGAAGCTGTACTGTGGTAAAGAGACCGTAGTCACGTCCACTTCAGAGCCCAGCCGCTGTGAATACCTCATGGAGTTCTTCACTCCAGCCGCCTGTCAGCAGCCAGTGGAAGTCCCACAGGAAGACCACGATGAGCTGTGATTCCACCCAAGCAGACAGGTAACGCATCCTTCTACTTCTCCTGCGCTGTGTACACGGGCTGCGGTGTCCTGCGCTGTGTACACGGGCTGCGGTGTCCTGCGCTGTGTACACGGGCTGCGGTGTCCTGCGCTGTGTACACGGGCTGCGGTGTCCTGCGCTGTGTACACGGGCTGCGGTGTCCTGCGCTGTGTACACGGGCTGCGGTGTCCTGCGCTGTGTACACGGGCTGCGGTGTCCTGCGCTGTGTACACGGGCTGCGGTGTCCTGCGCTGTGTACACGGGCTGCGGTGTCCTGCGCTGTGTACACGGGCTGCGGTGTCCTGCGCTGTGTACACGGGCTGCGGTGTCCTGCGCTGTGTACACGGGCTGCGGTGTCCTGCGCTGTGTACACGGGCTGTGGTGTGTTCCTGCGCTGTGGACACGGGCTGCGGTGTGTTCCTGCGCTGTGGACACGGGCTGCGGTGTGTTCCTTCACTGTCTAGCCTAAGAACTTTTAGTAAATCTGTCCATGTATAAGGTCCAACGTGAGTTTTCTGTTTAACATAAGGAAGTGCCTTTTGTTAGAAAACCAGCAGGGGGCAGTGGTGTACCTCAACACTTGTGGAAACGTTTCATTATCTATTCACTGCTAAGGTGGTGTGGAACTTGTAGTGCTCCAGCAACTACAGTTCCACATGACAAGTTTTCAGTTCTCTGGAAACATCTGTCATGACTTTTTTTTTTTTTTTTTTTTTTTTTAAAGAATCAGAGCACTTGTAAACCATCACGTTTCGGGATCTGACCGTAACCTCATGCCCTTTGTTTGCAGGTGATGTAGTAGACAGTAGGACTCTGTGTGAACCCCTTAGAGCTGTGAATAGAAGGATCAGACGTCACCCTGGTTCCTCACTACATTGTCCTCCTCAAACCTCATTCCAGACCCCGTCCTGACTTTTTCCTGATCTCTGCAGTAAAGGACACTGGCAACCGAAAGACACATTCCACCCACCGTCCCCTCCATTGCTGCTGCTGCCGCCGCCACACACCGCCTCTGCTATGTTTTCCATACTTGGGACTTAAAGGGGATGTCCAGGGATAGAAAAAAAAAAAATCCTCCTCCACCACTCCTGTCCATGGGTCGTGTCTGGTGTTTGCTAAACCCTATTCAGATGAAGTTGCAATACCAAGTACGGCAGATAGACAAGAGTGGCGCTGTTCCTGTATAAAAAGAAAATCTTATTGTAATCTTGGATAAGCCCTTTAACTTGTACACGGTTGTGGCTGCTATCATGTATTTCTTGTTTCCAGACTAGTGGAGGGATTGTTCTGAGCTCAATGTGCTTTAAAAATACAAGGTGGTTTATATAAAATCTGACTCTGTTGTTCTTTCTACCTCATTGATGTCGCATTTCTTTCTGCTTAGAGATCGGTGATTTGACATCTTATATGTCACTAATGTCTCTGTCCTTATAAGTAAATGGTATCGGTGTTCCATCTTTTTATATGTCAGTGATGTCTTGGCTTCTTCCTTGATGTCAGTGGTGTCATGGTTGTGATCTGAACCTGGGTCTATTGGCCTCATAGGTCCCTTAACCCCTCCATGGCAGCCATACGGCTATATACATTGACAATTCTGATGCCCCGTGCTGTTGCAATGTATATAAACATATCTGGTGTGGAGGGGTTTTAAGGGCGAGTGGGACCATGAGGGCGAGCGGCCCCGAGCGGGACCATGAGGGCGAGCGGCCCCGAGCGGAACCATGAGGGCGAGCGGCCCCGAGCGGGACCATGAGGGCGAGCGGCCCCGAGCGGGACCATGAGGGCGAGCGGCCCCGAGCGGGACCATGAGGGCGAGCGGCCCCGAGCGGGACCATGAGGGCGAGCGGGACCATGAGGGCGAGCGGCCCCGAGTGGGACCATGAGGGCGAGCAGCATGGCACACATTAATGGTCCAGGAGCCAGCCATAGTGACAGACAGCAGTGATCACGCTTTTGCCTGCCTTTAACCCCTTAAGGTGTAACTATCATTTAAACAAACTTCTGACATAGCGACAGACCTTAAGGTTCCGGGTGCTCAGACCTCCGCCAATCGTTAGGATGATGGGGCAGACGTGCTCAGCAGCATCTGCTCCCTGTTCACTCTAAACAGCTGATATGAAGAGTCCACGGAGTCATGAAAGAACTTCCGGTAATTCCATACACCAGAGGTCTCGAAGGATTCTATTATAACATAGGCGGCTTGTTATTGGCTGTTTAGAGCGGAGAACAAGTAGCAGACGCTGCTGAGCGCTTCTGCCCCCTCATTTTAATGATCAGTCTATCGCTATGACATGTCAAAAGTTAAACTTTTAAATGCTGTGATCTGTAGCTTTCATGGCATTTAAGGGAGTCAGTGACAGAAGCAGCACCTGTCACTGACTCATCTGAACCCCCGCACCATTTACACTAAAATAGTACCAAAAAAAGTATAGATCATGGTGCAAAAAGTGAGTCCCCAAACAGCCCCCTAGGTGACAGCAGCTCCCTGTGTACCTCATAGAGCTAATATCAGGATCCCCTTCTCTGTCCTGTCTGTCCATAAGATGGCTGACATGGAGGAGCATGTGACCATGCCCCCACCCCATGTGTCTATCACTGAGCCTGTGTATGTCTATGGTGAACACTGGAGGTGAGGCATGGTCGCATGCCCTTCCATGTCAGCCATCTTATGGACAGACTCACCACAACGCAGGGCAGTACAGCCTGGAGGAGGGGAGTCTGATGTTAGCTGTATGAAGTACACAGGGAGCTGCTGTCAGTATATACAGTGAGTACACAGGGAGCTGCTGTCAGTATAGACAGTGAGTACACAGGGAGCTGCTGTCAGTATGTACAATGAGTACACACGGAGCTGCTGTCAGTATATACAGTGAGTACAGGGAGCTGCTGTCAGTATAGACAGTGAGTACACAGGGAGCTGCTGTCAGTATAGACAGTGAGTACACAGGGAGCTGCTGTCAGTATAGACAGTGAGTACACAGGGAGCTGCTGTCAGTATAGACAGTGAGTACACAGGGAGCTGCTGTCAGTATATACAGTGAGTACGCAGGGAGCTGCTGTCAGTATGTACAGTGAGTACAGGGAGCTGCTGTCAGTATGTACAGTGAGTACAGGGAGCTGCTGTCAGTATGTACAGTGAGTACACAGGGAGCTGTCAGTATATACAGTGAGTACACAGGGAGCTGCTGTCAGTATATACGGGGAGTACACAGGGAGCTGCTGTCAGTATATACAGTGAGCAGGGGCGTAGCTAGGATTCACGGGCCCCATAGCAAAAAATTTTAAATATATACACACTCACCAGCCACTTTACTAGGTATACCTGTCCAACTGGACGTTACCACTTAATTTCTAATCAGCCAATCACATGGTGGCAACTCAGTGCATTTAGGCATGTAGACATGGTCAAGACAATCTCCTGCAGTTCAAACCGAGCATCAGTATGGGGAAGACAGGTGATTTGAGGGCCTTTGAACGTGGCATGGTTGTTGGTGCCAGAAGGGCTGGTCTGAGTATTTCAGAAACTGCTGATCTACTGGGATTTTCACGCACAACCATCTCTAGGGTTTACAGAGAATGGTCCGAAAAAGAAAAAACATCCAGTGAGCGGCAGTTCTGTGGGTGGAAATGCCTTGTTGATGCCAGAGGTCAGAGGAGAATGGGCAGACTGGTTCGAGCTTATAGAAAGGCAACAGTGACTCAAATAGCCAACCGTTACAACCAAGGTAGGCAGAAGAGCATCTCTGAACGCACAGTACATCCAACTTTGAGGCAGATGGGCTACAGCAGCAGAAGACCACCCGTTACTAGCATGGTGTACCTAATAAAGTGGCCGGTGAGTGTGTGTGTGTATATATATATATATATATATGCTTTACTGCTGATGCACTGACCTCTGCACATATTTGTTTTTCCTACTCTATTGCAGCAGCTAGAGAACGGAGGTCAGAGGTTATCAGTGCATTGAAGCAGAGATCTCTGTCTTCTGCTTGTTAACCCTTTTTTGTGTTGCAGCATGTAAGTAAACATCGGGTCACTTACACTCTGCAGTACATAATGGGCTAAGCAGAAGGACATACGCTCTTACCTTCTTCTCTGGGCCCCCTCCTGCATGGGCCCCATAGCAACTGCCTACCTTGCCTCTATGGTAGCTACGCCACTGACAGTGAGTACACTTACTAATACTGTACACTGAACAGTCTTACTATAAAGTGGCCAACCCCTTTAACCACCAATGCATCCATTAAAGAGCCATATTTCACAAGCGCTGCTCCGGTATACTGTGCTTGGTGAAGTGCTCAGATATATAATAAGGGCCAAGGTCCTGCTGTACAGGACTTTAGTCTGGGCTGTTTAACCTTGGATACCTTGGGCTTTAGTGACTGGCACAGAGTGAGCAGGTTTCCTCCGCCACCCTCCTCGCTGGGTGCTTATAGAGGAGTTTGGGCCTAATGATGGAGTCCAGTTCTCTGCCCTCACATACAGAACTATAAAATAATCACATTATTATTCTGCATATTGGGCAACATGAAGAAAAAATAAATCAGGTTTTTATACTGCCTCCCAACAACATTGAATAAAAGATGATAAAAAGAAAAAAAAATGTTTTAGTGGTCAGAAGTAGAGATGAGCGGATCCTCCAGCCCTAAGGGGTCCTGGAAAACATGGATAAAGTTGAGTCGGGAGAAGCACGCTGGAGATGGGCTCCATAGTCTGACTATACTATCACCTGCAGTGAGAAGGGACTGGAGAGAAGAACTCAGTCACATGCCTCAATTCTAGCAATTGTTGGGGGAGTCTAAGCACCCAGATGGACGATGAAATGACAGGCAGTGAATGAGGCTGAGCTGCATCTCCTGTGGATGGATATGGACAGAAACAGCCAGGTTTGTTTCATCCTGAAGAACCTTTTAAGGATTCCTTGATTTCTTCCATCCTCTGATGGTTGAATACATGAGGCCTCCACATAGCTCCCTACAGGTCTTAAAGGGTATGACTACATAGAGGGGTTGTCCAGGCAAGCCAATCACCCCATGTGCTGGACCCGCCTCTTCTAGGTCCTGTGCCAGCCTAACCCCACAGGACCTGTCCAGACAGGTGGGGCAGAACTTGTAAGAAGCAGCGACTAGCACAGTGAAGGATCGGGAGTATCGACATGGCAGCTGGGGGAGTTGAGGAGTAAAATATATATATCACGTATATAAAAACCCCACTCTGGCAGCAAATTTTTGTTTAGCCCAGACAACCTCTTTAAGGCTACAATCCCACTTGCCGGATCTGCAGCGAGGGGACTCGCTGCAGATCCCGGCCCTATACTTTCAATGGCAGACAAACACGCAGCAGGGATGTACATCCCTGCGGCGAGTTTGTCCACAGCCCGCCCCTTTAACCCCCCGTCCGCCGGAGCTGATACTTTACCTGATCTCGGCTCCGGCTTGCTTCGGTGGTTCTCGGTGTCTTCAGCAAGCCGGAGCGGGGACCAGGTGAAGCATGGTTTTGTATTTCATCTCCCCACTAAGCAGCCACATACAGTACATGTATCCCTCCTGTGCAACCACATACAGTACATGTATCCCACCGTGCAGCCACATACAGTACATGTATCCCACCTGTGCCGCCACATACAGTACGTGTCTCCCACCTGTGCCGCCACATACAGTACATGTCTCCCACCTGTGCAGCCACATACAGTACATGTCTCCCACCTGTGCTGCCACATACAGTACATGTATTCCACCTGTGCAGCCACATACAGTACATGTATCCCACCTGTGCAGCTACATACAGTACATGTATCCCACCTGTGCAGCCACATACAGTACATGTACCCCACCTGTGCAGCCACATACAGTACATGTATCCCGCCTGTGCAGCTACATACAGTACATGTACATGTATCCCACCTGTTCCCCAGCAGTGATTAAGGGCCCACATGTTCTATGCCCTATTAGTGCTGTTCTGGGGTCACTTCCACACTCTGAGCTATATACTCTCATCCCCCACACAGCATCCAGTGTACAATGCACCCAGGACCCTCCAAGTACTACAGCTGCAAACACTACAACTCCCAGCATTTACTGCAGTCTGCAGCCTTCAGGATGTGCTGGGATTTGAAGTACAAATGAGCAGACAACTCAAGGAGTTGTCCTCTTGGAAACTACGACTCCCAGCATTCTCTGAGAGCTTCATAAGTGTAAGTCATTCTGAGAGTTGTAGTTATTGTTATTCGGGGAGTTGTGGTCACAGATACATCAGTACAGAATGGGACCAGGTCTGCATGTCGCTTCTGACAGGTTCTTTATTTGGGTGTCCCCCATGATCAGTTCTATTGGCTGGCCACAGGTATCCCAGTCCCACACTGGGGCCTGCACAGACTGCAGTACAGTCCTTTACTGGGCCCTGGCATCTGTGCTGTAGGTCCCTCCCGAGAAACCAGGACACATGTACCGGATACCCGGGCATATATATATGTGTGCGCCTTTAAGGCAGAAAGGTGGAGAAACAAATAGGTTATGGGGGTTTTGCACAGGGGCCCTTTGCTGTCTGGGTCTGCCGCTGTACAGTACAGTGTATATAGAAGTATACTGTACACTTTTCTAGTATTGTTAATATTAAAGGTGTTCTCCATGCAAACCTTTCCTAATTAAAGGGGTTAGCAGAAAATGTCCTCTACACATACTCCCCCGGACAAACACCCCCTTGACCAAGGAGAGAAAGTGGAGCACTGGGGAGCAGAACAGGTTAGGATCTGCCCGTTTTCTCCACATTATCGCAGTCACACCATTTATCACCAGTCTCATGAAATAAACAATGACACTTTTTTTTTTATTTTTATTAATAATCTTTTTATTTCCTTTTTTATACGTTTTATTATTCAGTGCTCTCAGCTCAATGGATTTCAAACCAGCTTATAAAAAAATGCACGTTATTCTTTTTTTCTTTTTTTTTTTTCTTTGTATTTTTTTTTTTTTTAAACAATGTGTCAACCCCTTTTTCTTTGTTCTTTAAATAAATTATCACCTTTTCCTCCAATTCCCAAATGAAGCCCTATATCCTCTATGGAGGCGGGCTTTGACCGGAAAAAAAAAAAAAAAAAAAAAAGAAGAAACCTTTGTTTGCTTAGGCTCAACAAACATAAATATGCACATATTTATACCCACACAAATAAAGAATAAATACTTCCAAATAAGTTAAAAACAACATTTTAAAAGATCTCGCCAGGTTTTCAATTTTTTTTTTTTTTTACATTTTTTTCTATTCTTTTTTTTTTCTTTACATAAATGTCTTTTTATGCTCTGTTGACTTTTCATTAATTTTTTTTTTAATTTCAAGAGATCCTACAACATTCTACTAAACACAGGCAAAGAAACCACACGGAACCTAGAACACAAATAACTAACTAAAATTAAGGGATCGAGAGATTTCCTCCCGTCCCGACTAGCGTTTATATTGTTTTTTAATATTAGAAATAAAAGCACAAAAATTGAATCAAAATTATATAAAAAGAAAACACATTCACTAGAGAAATGTCTGGGGGGCGTTAACCTAATTAAAAAATAAACGAAAAAACGAGTTATAGAACAGACGTTAACTAAGAAACAACCAAATTTTCTCTAGCTAGTTTTCATGTTTTTTTTTTCGCTACACAATAATTCAACGTCAAGCTAATTCAACTTATATATTATGGATATTTGTTTTTATTAAGACTCCAGTCCCACTTTCCAATTTTTTTTAGGTTTATTATGTTTTGAATATGGCTGCATTGAGAAATGCCGGCGCTAGCCTTCGGCCTTCCAGCTTTTGAAAAACTACAATTCCCATCATGCCTGGCCAGCCAAAGGATGAGCGAATCAATCTGAAATAAATTCAAATTAATTCCAAAATTTTTTGAAAGATTGGAATTGTCAAAATCCTAAATTTTGGAATCCGTTTTGAGTAAATCATTGAAAATGCCAGCTGCTGTTTTAACAATTAGAGAAAGGGTTCATGTTAAAGACCTTAACACTAGGGTTACACAATCATGGTGTTAAAGAGCTTGAAAAGGGGTTGGGTACTGCCCTAAGAGATTGGTGAGAATCACATCACACACAATTTTTTCAGGTTAATCGAGAAATTTTCAAATCCAAATTGAACTGGACCTGAAATAATCTTTTTTTAAAAAAAATTTGCTTATCTTTAGTTAGAATAAATATGTAGGGTTTTATTCAAAAATATCATAAAAATAATCTCTATAACCTGTTGTGCATAGATTTGAACTATATAAAAATTTTTTTATAATTTCATAATGAATTTTTTTTGGTGTCCTCCAAAGTAAGTGACGCTCTTTGGCCAACAAGATGAAGATTCTAAACAGAGGATCCCTTCTCTACTAACTCATACTATTCACTGATACAGTAGTCATGCCACCACATTCACAATCGTGTGACCTGGCAATTTTGGTAACTGTCGTCTTATTTATATTTTTATTCTGTAAGTTTTTGGAGAATTTTTTTTTCTTTAAAAAATTAGTGCAACTCTGTTCACTGTATCATCCAGTCGTCTTTATTTTGCCATTGCCGGGCTATTTCTCAATGAAAGACACATTCCCCCTATAATAATTTATGTTTTTTCATGCCTTTTTTAATTCAAATAATTATTATGCATGTTTTTTAATTCAAATTTTTTTTAAATTAGAAATTGGAAATATTTTACTCGTTTCTTTCCTGGCAAAGTGGGTCTGAAGCTTGAATGGTAACCAATCTAGACATCTTCTAAACCAAACCTGGCACAATATTCAATAATAATAATGATAATAATTAATAAAAAATACACAATTATTTGGATTTTCCATGATGAGTATGGATGTCGTTATGTCTTTAAACAGGGGCCACTGTGTAAAATATATAAAGACAGTCTGAATGAAAAGGCTTTTAAACAAGTCCCAAAAAATGGGAATCCTTGAACATATAAATATATTGCAGTTCAAATCTAAAATGCATCAAGGGTTTGGATATTTTTTGTGTTTTTTTTTTTCCTTAGGCAAGAACAACTTGGGGATATTAAAAATAATAAATTATGAATTATTGCAAGTTGTGTAGTTTGCCGTCGTGTTCCTGAAGCAAACGTGACCGTCCTTCTGATGACCAGTCCACAAAATCCAACAAAAAACTTTAAAAATGATAAATTGATCAAAATTGATTTTCCCACACTTGCCAACATGAATGTAAATATGAAATTTCAAAGTTTTTTTTAATGACCGCCCAAGTTATTTTTGCATAATAGGTGCACTTTAATTCTTCCTGGAAGCCACTAGCTTGGAAAAGGTTTTTTTTTTAATCTAATAAAAAAGTTCCATTTTTTTTTTTTTTTCTTTTATGTTTTTTTCCTTTTGTTCTGTCGCTTTACCCCCGTAATGAATTAAAAGAGCTATTATCGTGTAACTATATATTTTTCATGGACTCCTATTTTTGGACAAGTGCGAAAGGCTTAAAATGCTCATTGAGATTTTTTTTTTCTCCTTTTTTATAAAAATAGATATTTTAGTTTTTTTGTGTTTTTTTTTGTTTGTTTTTCTTTCGTTTCTGCTCCCGCTCTCATTTCTTTGTTTATTACTCTTTAGGAGAAGAGAGGATATCGAGTGAGATCGGGGAGGGGGGAGGGGCAAGGGATTGAGGCAGTGAGATGGCGCTAAACCAGGATATTTAACCAATTCACTACCTAAGTGAGAGAGGTAAAAAAATAAATAAATAAAACATGCTCTCTTACTCGAAACCTCACCCCATTTAAACTATGATGGTAGAAATGTTCTACGATAGCTAGAGAAGTATTGTGACCAGTCAGTAGGCCATATGTCCACTGGGTTGGCACCAGTGGTATTAGATCCTACATGAAATCTTAGACTAGATAGAACTGGCTCCCAAGTCCTAGCTGTCGTCAATTATAAACCAATGGTTCCCACCATGGTGGACCACAAGTTTACTTTTCCTTGTGCAGAGCTCAAATCGTTCCCTCCTTCCCTGTCTATAATTTCAAGGGTGTCTGTACGTGGTGTATGTCTAGCCATTGGCATACCTTACTTTTACCCTCTTGCCGTAACACTTCCTCTCTCACTCCCCCACCCCTCCACTCATTGCCCTCTCTTTCATGCTTTGTGTTGTTTACTAGTTTTGAATGAAACTTGCAGGACCCTATCTCCCAGCCGATATCCGTTCAGGCTGGCAATAGCCATGGCCGCCTCGTCGTAGTTTGTCATGGTGACGAATCCGAAACCTTTGCACTTGTTTGTGGTGAAGTCCCGGATAACTTTGACATTTGTCACTGCGCCGAATGGCCCAAACAGTTGCCACAGAACACTCTCGTCAGCCTCCGGGGATAGGTTGTAGACAAAGATGCACCAGCCAGCAGAGGTAGGACCTGTCAAACTGACTCCAGCAAGGTTGGTAACACTGTCGATGGTTATGGGTGAGAACCTGGGGAGGAAAGAGAGCGGACTACATTGGGTGTAAGGAATAGGTCCATGTGAGTGAAAAGGAGGGGTGAATCATAAGAAAGAAGGAAAGTAAGAAGATACTGGACACCTTAGAATACATCATATTGAGCAATAAATGGGTGGTAGATTATTTGTCCTCAATAAGGGCCCAAAATGTTGTTTTTCTACCAAGCAGAGTAAGTGGAAGATGAAAACATGGAAATGACACAGAATGAGAACACAGTTACATAAAGACCACAAAATGTCAAGGATGACCCTTGAAGAAACCAAAACCTATACTCGAATAGATGAAACAATCTATTACGTTCTCCAGCTACGTCAAGGTGAGGAGCACAGTGATCATCACATTTAGCGACTTGATCGAGAGATACAACTGGTCTACTACTACAGTTATGGAGTTTGGCTGTTTTTCAGTTAGCTCTCAGGCTGTATACAGTGTTTCCCAACCAGAGTTATGTAGAAGACTTTTGCTCCTTGGAAATTGGTTAGAAGAAGCACAGTGACCATTTTGAGATGCCTCCTCTCATATTCCAGTTTCATTTTAAAAAAGTACATTTAAAGGCAAATAAACCTGCTGATATGTCCCTGTGGCCTCCTACCTCCTTCTTCCGGCGCCAGTCTTGTTCTCTTGGTAGGTCCTGCCATTTTCGAGTAATTTAATCTGAAGGAAATATGTAAATAAGTGGGGGCATTGGGGCATTCCTTGGCCTCCCAGTAGACTGTTCAGCCCATCCATCTCCTCCTACGGTCAGGCTTACCTAAGCATATTCCAGTATGCATAAGCAGGCCGGTCTCTGCAGTAACAGCACTAACTGCAGGAACGCGGTATGAACAGCACATGCGCATTGTTACTGCACATGTGCGTCAAGGACTGGACTGCTTATGCATGTTTAAATATACATAAGTAAGTGTGACCATAGGGGGGTGGGCCAAATGGTGCACTAGGAGGCCGAGGAACACCCCCAATGCACCAAAAGCTCATTTACTTATTTCTTCTGCTTAACTTACTCAAAAACAGTAGGACCTACAAAGATAACAAGACCAGCTCCGGAAAGTGGAGTTAGGGAGCTACAGGGACAGGTTTGCATGAACCTGCTGATAGTTTCCCTTTAACATACTACTGCTTTCCTGTTAACTCTCAGGCTATATACTGTATTTCTCAACCAAGCTTCTGAGAAGCTTTTTTTTTTTTTTTTTTGTGAAATTTTTTATTTCTTGACCATCTTTTCTCCGACCTGATCTTTATACGTGTATTTGTTTTTTCCTGAGCATATGTTAATAGGACTTGTTTTCACATTAGACTTGGTGGAGGTGCCTGCAGGTTATAAATGATGCTTGTCATGGCAACGGTCCATGGAAATTGATCTCCACCTCATGTTGCCAAGGCAGATATAGATTCATTGCATTAGAGGTTGTGGAGATATTCTAGATATTCAGCAGCTAGTAAAAAAACTCACAAAAAGAGCGCCTCCATGTGGCATGTTACTTATATGATATTGTCTCAATGTAGACAAGTAGACTTATGATTAGTGTTGAGCAAACTCCCAGTTCCTGTCCAGGATCGGCATTTAACTTCCCACAACTGGAGAAGTTGGTTGTCATCCTAGGGTTGCCAGGAAAACATGAATACAGCCTATGGCTATATGTTTTCCATGACTCCCTAGGGCTGCGAAATTGCCGAACCTGGACAGTCTGCCACCTGATGTAATTGTAATTTTAGGTGAGTGGGCAATATAGGGCCCCTCTTGGTTCTTTCCTTGTGGAAGTACAAGAAATGGCTGCTCTGACTACCACCGCCATGGTCTTTATGCTTAAAGGGAATCTGTCACTAGGTGTATGCCGCCTTAAATGATGGCAACATAAACTAGTGACAGAAATGCTGAACAGACCGATGTATTACTGATGTCATTCTGTTCATCTGTTCTACTAATATGCAGGAGAATAGGATTCTTGACGCGCCCCTCCCCCCGCCCTCCAGCTGCCAATTGACAGTTGACTGCCTATACACAGCATGGATAGATAACTGCCAATCAGCAGCTGGTGGGTGGAGTTTTCTGCTTCTCATGAATATCCAGGACTACTGAGCACATGCACATAATGGAGAGGACTACTTATTGTCCAGGTTATTCAGTAGGAGATCTCCGAATCAGCTGCACAGAAAAATGTAAGTGATACATCATTCTGTTCTATCTCTAGTTTAGGTTACCCTGAGATAGGACAACACAAACCTGCTGACAGAGTTTCTTTAAGATCAGTCAGATACCAGGTGGCGCAAATAAAAAAAAATTCCTACCTTTACAGATCTCAGCTGACTGTAATGGACAATAGAATCTGATATGTTCTTGTGGGATGTAGTCTATCATTTCTTATAGTCTCAAATACATGGGTCTATAGGTTAAAATGATAAACCCTATCACTTAAAGTGGTTTTCCATATTCGCTTTCACTTGTAACTATGGACTGAAAACAATTAGAGGAGCTCAGACTATGGGGGAGATTTATCAAACATGGTGTAAAGTGAAACTGGCCCAGTTGCCCCTAGCAACCAATCAGATTCCATCTTTCATTCCTCACAGACTCTTTGTTAAATGAAAGGTGGAATCTGATTGGTTGCTAGGGGCAACTGAGCCAGTTTCACCTTAAACCATGTTTGATAAATCTCCCCCTATATTTTTATAAACCTGAAAACTCCTTTAGGGTTCATTCACACGTACAGGATCTGCAGCATATTTGATGGTGCAGATTTAATGCTGTGATAGTTATTTATATCAAATCTGCTGTGCATCTGTAGCAGAAAATCAGCTGCAATACGGTGTGTGTGTGAAGCTACCCTTAAAGGGCATTTAGTGACATGCTTTACAGTAAGGCTCATGGACATAGACAACAATAGACAGACTCTCTCCCCTTGAAATGAATATAAAACATCACCGAGCGCGCTCTGTGACATTTAAAAAAGGTCAATCCACAAGGAGCTACTATTGGCTTGTATTGATGCTATCTACCTACTGGTGTCACATGATGCTGTTAGCTGTACAGATCACATTACAGCCGCCTCCTCTTATCAATACAGACACAACAGGAAGCCTCAGTTTAGTTTTATCCCCAGTGGTGAGAATTATTTATCACTATCCTTGTGTAATATATAGGGGGGTTTTATTTTCCCGCATAATCCTCACCTCCATTAGAATTAATATGCCATGCCCAACCATCAAAGGTCGCCCCTACTGGCCTGCAGTTGGCTCACATGTATGTTTGCCTTCCCTCCTCGTCCCCCAAAATAATTTTCATCCCAGTCAAGCCATTGCCCCTCTAAAAGATGATGGAGTGTGGTCAGCATTAGAGGTTGATGGACGACTGGCCTAGGAATATGAAGCGTCTATGGCCAAATGTTAGATACATTCTACTGTGGAATGTATCTAACAGGTGATTAGATACAGGGCAGTACTTATGTTGACTACAGATGATCGCTATATGCGGTACATAACATAAGTTCTAAACACTTAATAACATGGAGAAAATAGAAGCAGTGGCTCATAGTAACCAATCAGATAAGAGCTTCCTCCAATATGGTGATATGATCACTTCTGTGTTATACTTGCTGACGGCTACCCTAAAATAGTGTGTTTTAGATGGTATTTTACCACCATAAATGTTATAAGTGCGCCCTCCCCTTGACTGGTACAGTGACCTACAATGAACACCCAAGTGATGCCAATATCTGATTGATTGCTATGGCTTACGGCACATTAACAACGCTAACACCATGTTATTGTACGTGTTTTTTTGCTTTATACGACATACGACACAACACAACACAGCCAAAAAGATATGGGGGGGGGAAAAAATTCCAAAAAGAAAAGAAAAAGTAATACAAAAAAAAAAAATTCTCAGAGCAGCCAAAAAGTAGCAAATAATTTAGTCAGCCATGAGTCTAGGAAGGGGAAGAAGAAGGGGAGCTGCTGGTTAATGTACGAGCGAGAGATACCTACTCGTTATGGTCTGTTAGTATATAGGGAATCGGCGGTTTATACCACGCAGAAGTGATTCTCTTTGACATGTCTTCTGGGTAGGAAGGGCCGAGTGGCCAAGTTGCCATGTTGGTACCATCTTTTGGCCAATAAGCGACCTTAACACAAAGGACAACTTTTTCCCCTTCATTGTTTGGGGTGTCTATGGGGAAGAGGAACCCTGTCTACATTTACAATGGGACTATAGCTCTTCTTTATGGGCAACCATAGTGACCACCATTTAGCCTTCTAGAAATTGGACCAACATAGAATCAGACTGACCAGCTGATCTTCCAAAAATTAACAAGCTTATTAGGGGATATGCTGAAGAAGATGGACACCAGTAGAGCTTTCTAGGATCCTAGCGGGTCAATTCCAGTGGGACCAGGTTATTGGCCCAGAGCAAAGTGCTCATATTCACCTTAACGCTATGACCCTTGAGATATCACCCTCACCATAATAACACCCATCTATTCCCAATAATCTATATATACGTCAGTCTGTATATGTAACTGGTGAACACGTTGCCCCCTCTAGTAGGGTATCTCAGCTCGTTCATTAAGCTGCAGTAGTTAGAGACTAAGAAAGAAGCGCAGAGTGGGCAAAGAGATGGGTCTGGGTCTCTTATTTACCTCTTGACTCCATACGCCATGTTTATTAAAGAGTCCAGCCTGCGAGAGAAGGGACAGGAGAGGGAGTGGTGTGTTAGTCATCGCGCAAGGAATAGAGGGATGGGGCCACAATGCCGCTCCGGAGAAACACAAGGGACAAAACTAAAAGTTTTAAAAAATTAGGAAAAACGAAAAGAAAAAAAAAAGCAGGAGGAAACCACAACTCGATTCAAAGACCTTATACATACAACATTACAGATATCCCTACATGTCACTATCGTATGTATGGCCACTGTACGTTCTTGGCTTCTGCTAAAACATAGTCATGGCCTATACAACACCTTAAAACATCCAATGGCTAGAAGCACCTGTAGTCCCACAATTCTTCTCAACAGTGCCCTAGTAGGGTCAGTAGTGCCACCAGGACACATCTATTGCTTGACTTCCTTGAATTCCTTGACTTGAGTTTTGCAGCTCCAGTTGGGTGACCACCACTTTGTATTTGAAGGAGGTGCTCAGGCGTAGATGAACTTCCTCACAATCAATCAATCAATCAATCAATCGTTCGATCATACAAGTTGCCATATTGGTAACATCTTTTGGCCGACAAGCGACCTCAACACAAAGGACAACGATCTTGAACACAACTTGAAACATTGTGTTCCAACTCATGGTCATCAACAAAAGCATCATAAATAGAGATGAGTGAACCGGGTTCGGGTTCGAGGCGATCGAACCCCAACGTTCGGTATTTGATTAGCGGGGGCTGCTGAACTTGGATAAAGCTCTAAGGTTGTCTGGAAAACATGGATACAGCCAATGACTATATCCATGTTTTCCACATAGCCTTAGGGCTTTATCCAACTTCAGCAGCCACCACTAATCAAATGCTGAAAGTTCGGGTTCGGATCGACTCGAGCATGCTCCAGGTTCACTCATCTCTAATCATAAACTTGAATTTGAGGTTAACCTCTTATTCACCGGTAGGGTGAATAAGTTGGTTACATGTCCACACGAGATGTTTTTCTATTCACCTGGACGTCTTATAAAAAGGGGAATGTAGTAGAAAAATAGACAAAACAACACAGGTTAGATAAGTAAAAGGAATGAAGGGCAAAGACTAGGTAGAATAAACAAAAAGTGGGAAGACATTGGAAGACTTAATCTTCTACGTCAGGCATGGGGAACCTTCGGCTCTTCAGCTGTTGCAAAACTATAATTCCCATCATGCCTAGACAGCTAAAGTTTTGCCACAGCTGGAGGGCTAAAGGTTCCCCATTCCTGGCCTAGGAGATGGAGATAACAAGGCACTGTGGCATGGGGACAATGGGCATGGAATCTATTTGGGTTCTGTACTAGAGATGAGCGAACTTGCCGAAAGCTTGGGTTCACATGGACCCGAGCGATCGGAATTTGAATCCCACTGACTGGAGAAGGGTGATGCAGCCCGAGAAAACATGGATGCAGTCTATGTTGGGCCCTTTTGATATAGTCAAAACTCTTTGAGAAGACCACATAAAATTCCATTGCAAAGCGTCCTTCTAGGAGTGGTCTTAACAAAGAAACGGCAACTATGCATAATGTACAACAGACTCAAAATCTGTGGTCTTTTGGAGAGGTTTCACTGTATATTGATGAAACTCGAAGAAGGCTCCTCAACTTTGACAATATCTGATGCCGAAGAGTCAGATGGGGTAAAATTGTGTATGGTAATGACAATTGGTGAAACTCATGATTAGTGTAGACACATAAGGAACACGTGGAGAAGGTCTGATGAGCTTGGTCAATATATTAAGAAGGATCAAGATGTCTCAAGTTTTATTGTACTAGATCGAAAGACGGCTTCATGTATCATAGGACATATTACCATACTACCAGATTACCAAAGAAAACCGAAAAAAAATGTTGCAATAGTATCTAGGTAGATGACAGATGATATGGTATATTTATAATGGGTTCTGTTAGAAGGTAGGGAGAATCTTGGAGGTGAGGATGAGCCTCCTAGTGAGAAGAACTCTGCTGGTGTCTACTCTATCTTTGTGCTATATGCAGATATATGGAGCCTATCCGTCAACGAAAGTACCAGCAAAGTGATTGTTGACTGTAGAAACATATAGGTAGGTAGTATGTAAGTATATGATAGAATAGGCGTGGAGTTGGTGGTAATAGTCTGAAAGGTTACTCAGGTATATGGTACTGTGGGCATGAGATGGGCAATGTTCAAGAAGGAAGATGAAATGTTTGGGACTGGATTTCTGGTGGTGGGTCTCTCACCTGAATCTCTGTGTCTGGTGATGAAGGGGTCCTGTGTACCGTCGGGCTGTGGTCTGGTAAAGGTGGGTGAGCAGAGCTTGGCCTGTTTTCTGACTAGGGTTGTTGGCAAATTTCACGGTGATTGGTTCGCTGGCACCAAGTGGCTTCTGCCCGTTCAACCCTTTGATGGCTTCCTCGGCCTCTATCCTCTTATCGAATCGGATGAAGCCGACTCCCCTGGACACCCCTGGGGAGAAACAAAAGAGAAATTTTAACTAAATAACTTCTATGGCAACGATTTTCTGCTTAAATACAAACTGGATGTATCTAACATCTTTCATTTAGGAACTCTTCTTCGATATCATTGGGCTTAAAATAACAATTGCAAATTGTTTCAAACAGCCGACAGAAGAAAAGGGATCCAGCTGTGGGTTATACATAGATATTATCATCCCTTTCATTGGAGTTCACATTGCCAACCTCCCGATTTTCTCTCTAGACATCCGCACATATACTAATATGGTTTCTATCGGCTATATAACAGACTGCCCAGGCCCGGACCGGAGAACCGGTGGATCCCCAGATAGGCCCCTGAATACTACTGAGACATGCCTCTGTATTCTGCTGGGATTTGCAAAAAATTGTGAAAAAAAATCCCAATAAATTAGAGATGTTATTGCTGTGTCCTGAAAAGGGGCCCCACACCTCCAGGTCTGACCCAGAGACTGCCTCTCTGTGTTTTAAAGGGGTTACCCAGAATTAGAGATAACGTTGCTTTCTTCCAGAACAACCTATCCACTCTTTTCTAGGAGTTTGTGTGTGGTATTGACATTCAATTCTATTAAAGTGAATGAAGCCAGGTTGCAATACTACAAATAACCTGACGACAGGTGTGGCGCTGTTTTTTTTTTTTTGCATAACCCTAAGTCGCTCCCATACAATAGAATATGTAGGCACTATATGTCTAACCCTACAGAAGCTTCCAGTAACCCAAACCATCCATGATCCAGTGTGATAATATACCTGTGACCTGATCAACCAGTATACGCGAGGTGATAATTCTGCCATACTGGGAGAAGAGCTGCTCCATCTCTTTCTGATTCATGGTTTTGGGGAGACTGCTCACGTATAGGTTGGCATCTCGTATAGAGGCTGAGCTTGGGCGGGCGTAAGATACCTGTAATATACAGACCATGGTTATACACAATGCACATAGGTAGCAGAACCTTATACCGCTACGTAATTACAAGCTCGGCAGCTTCTTCCCAGCAGTGAGGAGGTTAAGCTGCCAATGTCTCTGGAGAGTAGCCATTGTTTGCTGCACCCCTAGCCACTGTTGCCACAGAAATGCCGGGTCACTCTAGGGAGCCTCCCATGAGCCTTTGCAGCATTCACACTTGTCATTACACGGAGACTTATCTGATGCAACTGTCTCTGTCTATGAACCTAGAACTCATAATGTGGCGGCTTTCTATACGATATTTGTATCGGGGGGGGAATACTGATAGGTCTCCTAAATATGAATCCTTTAATTCAAAGCAACTAATCGGGCATGCGGGAAATGAACGAATTTCCCAGAATTGTGAGTTCAGCTCTGAGGGCTGTAATTTATCCAACAGATAAGTAATAGCAAGCTATAATATGGGGGATTGAGACATATATTTAGCTTTTAAAAAGTTTAATATTGACTGTTTCTAAAAACAATCAGAATTAAGAGTTCAGCTCCGAGGGCTGTAATTCATCGTTACCACCACATAAGTAATGTTGTGCATTAACACAGAGACTCAACTTTTTTGCAGTAGATATAAATTAGGATGGAGACATATTTTAAAGGGGTTATCCAGCGCTACAAAAACATGGCCACTTTCCCCCTACAGTTGTCTCCAGATTGGGAGGGATTTTGCTGCTTAGTCCCATTGAAGTAAATGGAGCCTAATTGCAAACTGCACCTGAACTGGACACAACAGTAGGGGGGAAAGTAGCCATGTTTTTGTAGCGCTGGATAACCCCTTTAACTTACAAAAAGTTTACTGCTGTTTCCAATAACAATCAGAATTGTGAGTTCAGCTCTGAGGGCTGGAATTCATTGTTGACACCAGATAAGTAATGTTGTGCATAAAAGGTCCATTTACACAAGAAATATTATCTGACAGATTATCTGCCAAAAATTTGAAGCCAAAGCCAGGAATGGATTTGAAAAGAGGAGAAATTTTAGGCATTCCTTTGTGACCTGATCTCTGTTTATAGTCTGTTCCTGGCTTTGGCTTCAAATCTTTGACAGATAATCTGTCAGATAATTTTTCTGTGTAAATGGACCCTAACACAGAGACTATATTAGGATGGGTGTATATTTTAGCTTTCAAAGTTTATTGATGACTGCTTCTAATAAGAACCAGCAGAATTGTGAGTTAGGCTCTGAGGGGTATCAGTCATTATTGTCACCAGATAAGCAATCAACCTTTTATACTAGATCTATATGAGGATGGAGACATGAGTGATCAGCTGTGTTCTGTGGAGAAGCCTGACAGCAAGTGTTTAATTTCCCTACAGCACTCCCGCAGGACAAATGAGGTATTACATAATTCTCATTTAAATATGGACAATCCTTGTTAAACCTTTATTAATTCTAATTGTATAGTTATCTACTGGGAGTTGTAGTCCTGTAGTCCATTTACATATATATTGGATATAGAAAGAATCCCTGACAATGGGTCGCGGCGTTGCTGTATGCTACGTGTCACTTTCATTAGGTCGGAGTGGAGATGACAGCCATTAAACACGTCGCTGTGTTCGGTCACAAAGCCGCCTCTGTGGGCCTGACCTTTGGATCATTATCCGTGATTAAGTCACTTTTCGGCTACACAAGTCTTATCCTTTAACTTTTGCTGTGAGGAGCTGATTTGGGTTTTAATCACAGCAGCTGGCTTCCTGTGCCCATCCACGCTGCCCCCCCATCACCTAATCTCCAGGGGAAATACCCCGTAATTAGCCGGAGAGGGGACAGATGGCGGAGTGCCTTTGTCTGCCACCCCCCCTCACTCCCCCCCTATTCACAGCATCGCTCTCCCCCAGGGGACCAGATTTGAATGACAAAAAGAAGACAAATAAAAGATTCCCCCCCCTCATCTTCCCTGACCTGCTGCCTCTGCTATAAGACGTGACCTTCAGGGACAAGATGGAGAGATAGGGGGCATCTGTCAGAGCAGCCATCGGGGCGGGGGCAGATCTCATTTCTTTGTTAAGTGGGTGGGATGCAATTATTTCTCCCATTCTCTGCATGTATACACGACTCGGGTTACAGAAAATATGGATTGTGCATTAGGGCAGTGTCTATTGACGAGGCGTATCTAAGCTGTGTGTGATACTGCCTGCTGAGCTGCTGTAACTTAACCTGTTTTCTGTGATACTATCTGCTGAGCTAGTGTATCTAACTATACAATTCTCTTTTGAGTTGATGTATGTGATACCATGTGATGGGATTAGATATAGAGGCTCGGCAGACAGTATCACACATGATAAGCTTAGATACAGTAGCTTAGCTGCAGAAACTATTGCATACCAGCTCAACAGGCAATAAAAAATGGAACAAGCTTAGATACATAAAATCACCAGACAACATCACATATAAGTGATACAGTATGCTGAGCTGATATATGTAAGCTTATGATGTATGATACTGTCTCCTGAGATGGTGTATCCAATCTTGTTGTGTATAATATTGTCAGATAGTGTACCTAAACTTTATATGTGTGATGATGGTTGATGACTTGGTGTATCTAAGCCTATACTGTTTGACTATGTCTGCTGGGTTGGTGTATCTAAGCATATTATGTGTGATACTGTTTGTGGATCTGGTGTAGGTTGGCCACCCCTGTCTGACACTGTCTGCTGAGGTAGTGTATCTAAGCTATCAGTGTGATACTGTTTGAGAATCTGGTTTGTTTAGCTGGTATATCTAAGCCGCTTGAGTGTGATCCCTTATGTAAAGCTCCTATATCTAAGCCCATCATGTGCGATAGTGACTCCTTAGCTAGTGTACAAACCTCTGCTTCATGTCTACTCAGCTGGTGTATCTAAAGGAGTCATGTTTGATACTGTCTACTCAGCTGGTGTATCTAAAGGAGTCATGTTTGATACTGTCTGCTGAGCTGGTGTATCTAAAGGAGTCATGTTTGATACTGTCAACTGAGCTGGCGTATCTAAAGGAGTCATGTTTGATACTGTCTACTCAGCTGGTGTATCTAAAAGAGTCATGTTTGATACTGTCTACTCAGCTGGTGTATCTAAAGGAGTCATGTTTGATACTGTCAACTGAGCTGGCGTATCTAAAGGAGTCATGTTTGATACTGTCTGCTGAGCTGGGGTATCTAAAGGAGTCATGTTTGATACTGTCAACTGAGCTGGCGTATCTAAAGGAGTCATGTTTGATACTGTCTACTCAGCTGGTGTATCTAAAAGAGTCATGTTTGATACTGTCTACTCAGCTGGTGTATCTAAAGGAGTCATGTTTGATACTGTATACTCATCTGGTGTATCTAAAGGAGTCATGTTTGATACTGTCTACTCAGCTGGTGTATCTAAAGGAGTCAAGTTTGATACTGTCTACTCAGCTGGTGTATCTAAAGGAGTCAAGTTTGATACTGTCTACTCAGCTGGTGTATCTAAAGGAGTCATGTTTGATACTGTCTACTCAGCTGGTGTATCTAAAGGAGTCATGTTTGATACTGTCTACTGAGCTGGCATATCTAAAGGAGTCATGTTTGATACTGTCTGCTGAGCTGGTGTATCTAAAGGAGTCATGTTTGATACTGTCAACTGAGCTGGCGTATCTAAAGGAGTCATGTTTGATACTGTCTGCTGAGCTGCGTATCTAAAGGAGTCATGTTTGATACTGTCTACTCAGCTGGTGTATCTAAAAGAGTCATGTTTGATACTGTCTACTCAGCTGGTGTATCTAAAGGAGTCATGTTTGATACTGTCTACTCAGCTGGTGTATCTAAAGGAGTCATGTTTGATACTGTCTACTCAGCTGGTGTATCTAAAGGAGTCATGTTTGATACTGTATACTCAGCTGGTGTATCTAAAGGAGTCATGTTTGATACTGTCTGCTGAGGTGGCATATCTAAAGGAGTCATGTTTGATACTGTCTGCTGAGCTGCGTATCTAAAGGAGTCATGTTTGATACTGTCTGTTGAGCTGGCGTATCTAAAGGAGGCATGTTTGATACTGTCTACTGAGCTGGCGTATCTAAAGGAGTCATGTTTGATACTGTCTGCTGAGCTGGTGTATCTAAAGGAGTCATGTTTGATACTGTCAACTGAGCTGGCGTATCTAAAGGAGTCATGTTTGATACTGTCTGCTGAGCTGGTGTATCTAAAGGAGTCATGTTTGATACTGTATACTCAGCTGGTGTATCTAAAGGAGTCATGTTTGATACTGTCTGCTGAGCTGGTGTATCTAAAGGAGTCATGTTTGATACTGTCTGCTGAGGTGGCATATCTAAAGGAGTCATGTTTGATACTGTCTGCTGAGCTGCGTATCTAAAGGAGTCATGTTTGATACTGTCTGTTGAGCTGGCGTATCTAAAGGAGGCATGTTTGATACTGTCTGCTGAGGTGGCGTATCTAAAGGAGTCATGTTTGATACTGTCTGCTGAGCTGGTGTATCTAAAGGAGTCATGTTTGATACAGTCTGCTGAGCTGGTGTATCTAAAGGAGTCATGTTTGATACAGTCTGCTGAGCTGGTGTATCTAAAGGAGTCATGTTTGATACTGTCTGCTGAGCTGGTGTATCTAAAGGAGTCATGTTTGATAATGTCTGCTTAGCTGGCGTATCTAAAGGAGTCATGTGTGATACTGTCTGCTGAGCTGGTGTATCTAAAGGAGTCATGTTTGATACTATCTGCTGAGCTGGTGTATCTAAAGGAGTCATGTTTGATACTGTCTGCTGAGCTGGTGTATCTAAAGGAGTCATGTTTGATACTGTCTGCTTAGCTGGCATGCCTAAACTAATCATGTGTGATGCGGTCTGATGATTTTGTGTATCTAAGCCTATCATGTTTTCAATGTCTGTTTAGCTGGAGTGTGATACTGTCTGCTAAGCTACTGTATCTAAGCTTTTCATGTGTGATACTCTCTTCTGAGCCTCTATATCTAATCTATCTAGCCCATCTCATCTAATATCACACGTGATATTGTCTGCTGATTTTCTGTAGCTAATCTGATCATGTATGGTACTGTATCTAAACGCATCATATGATATACTGTCTGCCAAGGACTGTATCTAAGCCATTCACTGTCTGCTGAGCCAAGTTGCAGGACTATGCCTTGTACATTGTAGCAGGGTTAATTGAGAAGGTGTATCTTTTTGGTGTGTTGAGCTGGTGTATCTAAGCACACAGTGCTACATCCCTCAAGGTCCTGTCCTTACCTTGATAGTCTTTGTCTGTAGTTTCAGTCCGTTGAGGGTGTTTATGGCTTTATCTGCATCATTGGGATCCACGTAGTTAACAAATCCGTATCCAAGGCTCTGACCTGTAGGGAGAAGTTAGATACACGGTCAGTGTTATCTTATAGGACAGGGGTCAGTGATAGCCGTCAGTCATTACAACACAAAGGGATGCTGGAGGGGGGGGGGGGTGTACTCTGGGGTCAGAGGTCTCCTGCTGTCCTCAATGCCACCACCTGCCTCACCCAGGCCCTACATACCAATATATAGTCATGTCATCCTTTTACAACAATTCCACGCTTAAAGGGATTATCCAGAATTAGAAAATTATACTTGTCACACCTGTCCTCAGTTTGGTTGTAGTATTGCAACTCAATTTCATTGATGTGAATAGAGCCAAGTTGTAATACCACACGCAACCTGAGGACAGGGGTGGCGCTGTTTTTGGAACAAATCAACTATGTTTTCCTAATCCTGCATAACCCCTTTAAGGCTGATTCTTTTATGCATAAGATTTCAGTCGCAATTTAAGGGCCCGTCTTTCAGTAAAGTATGAAGACAGCCATGTTGTCATCGACAGTGACACCTGTCAAAGCAGAGACGTATACCCAGGAGACGTATATAGCACAGCACAGTTATAACACCTGTGCATCTCAAGTCTGACACTTAAAGGGAAATCAACCTTCATTTAAAAGAAAATCTTTCCTGTCACATGACATTGTGATTAACTGACACATCTCCTGTCGCCATAGAGATAACAGCCACTAGCTGCTAATATAGAAACCATACTATAACAGCAAATACACATACATCACTTTCGATGGAGTTCCCCTTTAAGCCCAGAGCATCATTCTGATATCTCAGAAATCGTAATGACAGTATATACAAGTTTCACCCCATTTCCCCCTCTATATAGATGTTTTAAGTTTGCAGCTCCTAATTATTCACTGATTTTCATTATTCCAATATGGCTGCCACCACAGCCTCACATCCTATAATGACTATTCGGTTACTGAGCTACTGAGTCCCACATAGAAGTACTCCTACAACACCTCCTGGCATTACTAATATATCAGGAGGTGTTCAGAAGTATAATCAGGAGGTGTTGTAGGAGTAAGGGTAGTATTACACGGGCTGATGGGAGCCCGATAATATCTGTAAATCGGTTACTGGGCCTATTAGACGGTCCGAAAATCGTTTAACAAGGGCTGCTCCTTGCAGCCCTTGTTTAAACTGTATACATACCTATCCAGCCTGCAGGGCTCCTCTTCCTCTGTGCTTCTTCCCAGGTCCCCACGCTCCAGCTTTACAGCAGCTTGTCTCAGCTGACAGGCCGCTCAGCCAATCACTGGCCGCGGCGGTCCCGGCCTGTGAGTGGCCGAGCGGCCTGTCAGCTGAGACAAGCCGCTGTGCAGCTGGAGCACGCGGGACCCGGAGAGAAGCACAGAGGTAGAGGAGCCCTGCAGGCTGGATAGGTAATGTATTCTTCTTTGCATATTGTCAGCTCCGGCCGCGCACTGCTACTAAACGTAGCACGGTCAGCGTCCGACAATTATAGGTCAGAACCTATATCAACGATCAGCCAATGACAACGATCATCGGCTGATTGTTGTTTTTATTACACGGAACGATAATCGGCCAGATAGGGCCGGATCGTTCCGTGTAATAGTACCCTAATGCCAGGAGGTGTTGCAGGAGTATAACCAGTTGGTGTTGCAGGAGTATAACAAGGAGGTGTTATGGGAGTAATGCCAGAAGGTGTTGTAGGAGTAATGTTAGGAAAAGTAGTAAGGGTAATGCCAGGAGGTGTTGTAGGAGTAATGTTAGGAGAAGTAGTAAGGGTAATGCCAGGAGGTGTTGTAGGAGTAATGCCAAGAGGTGTTGTAGGAGTAATGTTAGGAGAAGTAGTAAGGGTAATGCTAGGAGGTGTTGCAAGAGTAATGCCAGGAGGTGTTGTTGGAGTAATGTTAGGATGTGTTGTAAGGGTAATGCCGGAAGGTGTTCAAGAGTAATACCAGGAGGTGTTCAGGAGTATAACCAGGAGGTGCTGCAGGAGTAATTCCAGGAGGTGCTGCAGGAGTAATTCCAGGAGGTGTTGTAGGAGTAATTCCAGGAGGCTCTGCAGGAGGTGCTGCAGGAGTAATTCCAGGAGGTGTTGTAGGAGTAATTCCAGGAGGCTCTGCAGGAGGTGTTGTAGGAGTAATTCCAGGAGGTGCTGCAGGAGGTGTTGTAGGAGTAATTCCAGGAGGTGCTGCAGGAGGTGTTGTAGGAGTAATTCCAGGAGGTGTTGCACCACTTATTCCAGGAAGTGTTTCAGGAGTAGTGCCAGGAGGTGTTGCAGTAGTAATGCCAGGAGGTGTTGCAGGAGTAATGTTAGGAGGTGTTGCAGGAGTAATTCCAGGAGGTGTTGCAGGAGTAATTCCAGGACATGTTGCAGGAATAATTCCAGGAGGTGTTGTAGGAGTAATGCCAGGAGGTGTTGCAGGAATAATTCCAGGAAGTGTTGCAGGAGTAGTTCCAGGAGGTGTTGCAGGAGTAATTCCAGAAGGTGTTGCAGGAGTAATGCCAGGAGGTGTTGTAGGAGTAATGTTAGGAGGTGTTGCAGGAGTAATTCCAGGAGGTGTTGTAGGAGTAATTCCAGGAGGTGTTGCAGGAATAATTCCAGGAGATGTTGCAGGAGTAGTTCCAGGAGGTGTTGCAGGAGTAATTCCAGGACGTGTTGTGGAAGTAGTGCCAGGAGGTGTTGCAGGGGTAGTACCAGGAGGTGTTGTAGGAGTAACGTTAGGAGGTGTTGCAGGAGTAATTCCAGGAGGTGTTGCAGGAGTATAACCAGGACGTGTTGCAGGAGTATAACCAGGACATGTTGCAGGAGTAATTCCAGGACGTGTTGCAGAAGTAATTCCAGGAGGTGTTGTGGGAGTAGTGCCAGGAGGTGTTGCAGGGGTAGTACGAGGAGGTGTTGTGGGAGTAGCTTTAATGTAGACCTGTAGCACAGACTGGTCTACAATATTGCCCCCCCCCCCCCCCCGATCCAAAAGAGTCTTTAAACCCTAGACGACCTAGGACGACCTTGGAAGCCTGTCCCCAGACGACCCTGGGCGTACAGGTACGTCCTGTGTTATAAAGGGCGTTCTGGAGCGGGCTGCGCTTCATAGCAGGTGGGGGCCGGCTGCAATCAGTAGCTGGGCCCTCACCGTTAATGGCAGGCTGCAGCGATCGTGCAGCAAAACTCCGCGGCGTTTAAGTGTAAGTAATAGGGGAAGCGCCTGTCACTTACCGATTGCTGTGTCGGACCGCCGGAGGTCTCTTACCTTCCTCTGTGCGGTCCGGTTGGTGATCTGCTCATGCAGACTGAATGAGCAGAGCGCCTATTACACTGATCAATGCTACGTCTATGGCATAGCAGTGATCAGTGTATGCAATCTAATGATTGGATGTAAAAGTCCCCCAAGGGGACTTAAAATGTGAAGAAAAAAAAAGTTAAAATGTTTTTTTCTTTACAAAACCCAAAAGCCCTCTCCCAATAAAAGTTAAAATCATCCCCTATCCCCTAATATAAATAAAACATATACAAATAAATAAATAAACATATTGGGGGAGATTTATCAAACATGGTGTAAAGTGAGACTGGCCCAGTTGCCCCTAGGAACCAATCAGATTCCACCTTTCATTCCTCACAGGCTCTTAGGAAAATGAAAGGTGGAATCTGATTGGTTGCTAGGAGCAACTGAGCCAGTTTCACTTTACACCATGTTTGATAAATCTCCCCCATTATATACCGTAGCGTGCATAATTGTACGATCTATTAAAAAATAACAATTGCTATCCCGTACGGCGAACAGCGTAAACAAAAAGAGGGGGAAAAGCGCCAAGATTACAGATTTTTTTGTTACATTTTATATATAAAAAGTGATCAAAACGTCCGATCTATACAAATATGGTGTTAATAAAAAGTAGAGATCATGGCGCAATAAATGACCCCCCATTGGGCCTGGTCCTCAAAGGGTTAAAGAGATTGTCCAACATTTTTTTCTTATCAGAAAATGGAATAACTTGTAAACTGTCCCTTTCCCTTCATTGTTTCCTCTAACTTTTTTTCACCCCCCGGGCCTCCTCTTCTGTTACTGCTTTTTGGATTTGTTCTTGTTTACATAAAGAACTTCTGGGTCACAGGGGTCAGCAGTGACATCACAGCTCGGCAAGCCTATAGCTCCATCCCCTCCTCTCTGAATCTTGCTCCACCCACTCTTCCCATAGGCAGGAAATGTGTGTCTTTTGAGCGGCATGGTGGCTCAGTGTCTGACAATTACCTGTATTATCAAATAAACTAGCTTTTTGACTCTCACCTGTTGTAGGACTACAAACCCCAGCACACAAATGTTAGGAGTTGTAGTCCTGAATTACATATACACTACAGAAGCAGGGCCGGAATAAAGGGAGGGCACTAGGGGCACGTGCCCCGGGGCCTCCACCACTAGGGAGCCTCCACCAGCCCAAACCTGGAAGTAGGGTTTGTAAAAAAAAAAAGCAAACAGTAGAGGATACACAACCTCACACAGAGTGTTGTGTATCCTCACTGTTTGCTGCTAACCATGGCTGCAGCCAGGCCCGCTTCTGCCATGAGACGGAATGAGCCTTCCGGCCCAGGCGGCAGATTTTGCGGTCTGGCAGGGGGCGGCATTATGTCCCCCCTACTGTCATTTTAGTTAAGTATCACTTAACAAAAATGACAGCAGCCGCTCACCTGTCCTGTCGCCCGCGCTCTCCACATCCAGTCAGGTACCGCGACGCCACCCTGCAGCTGTCATCGACCTCCAGGCTGTGGTGAGTGCCCGGGGTCGTGGGGGACGCGCTGGAGCGACCGGGCCACGCGGGGCCGCCGGGGGTTGTTGCGGTTTGATGTGGTGCGGGTGGCGCATCAAACCAAACCGCAACCCCCCCCCTCCCAGGCGGCCCCGCGCAACCCGATCACCCACTCACTCACCAATGCGTTTTTTACATGCGTGTTTTGATTTTCACATGATTTTCACATGATTTTCACAGCGTTAAAAACGCAGCGATACGGTACGTGTGAAGCTACCCTGAAGTTGGTTTCTTATTCGGCCAGTTTCTTATTCAGAGGATTTTTATTTTTCCTGTATTAGCCATTATTCTTACAGAAAATGTATAATATTCATAACCTGCTTGTAAGTGAGGAGCCCTGAGGGGATTGGTGATAAATATGGCCAAAAGGAGCCCACGGTTGGCATAAACATGGGCATTAAAGTAAAAACACAAAATTATGATTTAAAAATAAAAATGACTTTGGACCACTGATCTCACCCTGATAATACACAGAGAGGGGGGACCCCGCATCACACTGATAATACACAGAGAGGGGGGACCCCGCATCACACTGATAATATACAGAGAAGGGACCCCGCATCACACTGATACTACACAGAGAGGGGGGACCCCGCATCACACTGATACTACACAGAGAGCGGGGACCCCGCATCACACTGATAATATACAGAGAAGGGACCCCGCATCACACTGATAATATACAGAGAAGGGACCCCGCATCACACTGATAATATACAGAGAAGGGACCCCGCATCACACTGATAATATACAGAGAGGGACCCCGCATCACACTGATACTACACAGAGAGGGGGGAGCCCGCATCACACTGATACTACACAGAGAGGGGGGACCCCGCATCACACTGATACTACACAGAGAAGGGGGACCCTGCATCACACTGATAATATACAGAGAGGGGAGACCCCGCATCACACTGATACTACACAGAGAAGGGGGACCCTGCATCACACTGATAATATACAGAGAGGGACCCCGCATCACACTGATACTACACAGAGAGGGGGGAGCCCGCATCACACTGATACTACACAGAGAGGGGGGACCCCGCATCACACTGATACTACACAGAGAGCGGGGACCCCGCATCACACTGATACTACACAGAGAGCGGGGACCCCGCATCACACTGATACTACACAGAGAAGGGGGACCCTGCATCACACTGATACTACACAGAGAGGGGGGACCCCGCATCACACTGATACTACACAGAGAGCGGGGACCCCGCATCACACTGATACTACACAGAGAAGGGGGACCCTGCATCACACTGATACTACACAGAGAGGGGGGACCCCGCATCACACTGATACTACACAGAGAAGGGGGACCCTGCATCACACTGATAATATACAGAGAGGGACCCCGCATCACACTGATACTACACAGAGAGGGGGGAGCCCGCATCACACTGATACTACACAGAGAGCGGGGACCCCGCATCACACTTAACCCCGCATAAAATTAAATGAAAACTGACAGTTTTCAACACTGAATTTGAAAGAAATGAAACGTCTGCAAACACTTTCACTACAATTCATGAAGAGCTCGGTGTCACAGCCGTGTATAATGTTCATGAACATTATAAATCCCCTACAGTAAGGCAGCCATTTGTATAGATGACTGTATAGTTTTTTGTTGTTTTTTTTTTGTTGGCAATGGCAGACTTAATTTTTCCATAAAATATGCTGCGAAACCGGGAAAAAAATATTTGCGCAGTGAAAATAAAACACTATTTTTTTCTATTTAGAGGGGTTTTGGTAAAACTATGGTAAAACTGACTTGTTATCTATGTTCCTCAAGTCGGTACAATTACAACGATATGTAACTTGTACGACTTTTATTTTATGGCTTTTAAAAAATAAAACCTTTTTAAAAATCTAAATGCTCCTTAAAATCGCTCTATGACCATGCTTATAACACTTTTATTCTTTGGTCTATGGGGCTATGTGAGGTGTCATTTTTTGCACCATGATCTGTACTTTCTATCACTACCTTGTTTGCGTATATGCAAATTTTTGATCATTTTTTATTACAATTTTTCTAGATTTGATGTGCGAAAAAAAATCTGCAATTTTTCACTTTGGCGGGTTTTTGCGCTTTTGCCATTTACCGTGCGAGATCAGTAATGGTATCATTTAAAAGTTCAGGCGATTACGCACATGGATATATCAAATATGTTATTTATTTATTTATAAAATGTGAAAGGGGGGATTTAAATTTTTATTATAATTTTTATTTATGTATTTAATGCAGTTATATGAAGTCCCCTGGGGGTCTTCTATATACTCAGCACTGATCTCCCATTGAGATCAATGCTGTGTATGTGTGATGTCCCACTAGGGGTGTTACTAATATATACACCCTTCGCAAAAGTCTGTACTTTTTGTGGTCTTATTATGGTAAAAGTAGTATTAAGAGTTGACCACTAGATGTCGCTGTATTATGTACTGATGTATGGAAGCTGTTTATGTGTTATCAGAATCTGTAGACCAAAAGGATTTCTGCTTTCCTATTACCTCCTCTTTCTATTCTTCTGTTGCACTCTTTTCACCCAATCACAGCGCACCCTACACGCTGTAGAGGAAGTTAGTCCCTTGGGTGAGGAAGGAGCAAGAGCTTTTCGTTCGGGACAGTGTGGAGGAAGGACGCAAGCTAGATAGCTCTCCACAGCAGTCTCGTCAGGGCCCTGGCCCTCTGCCAGGTCCCTGTAGGTCAGTCTTAGCTAGTGCGCCGCATGGGTAGGATGTCAGACAGCACACTGTCATCAACTTTCTCTCAGGTACCCACACAAAGCACAATGCAGTGTTAAACCTCTTAGGAGAGGACTAGCCAAAAGATAACCTCAACCCACGCCGTGCAGAAAGCCTATGAACTCCATCTCGCAGCGACCTGTGCCACCCATTAGTACGGTTCAGCCAACGCTAGTGGGCATAACGTGGTGTAAAGACTAAAATAAAGGTCAATAAACAGGCACAGGTGTTATTCTTCTTCTACAAGTACTCTAGTATATCCTCCAACATCCCGGCAGAGCACATTTCTACATGGGTTGAGACTCTCACTGCATCCTCCTATCTGCTACTCTACCTCAGCGCAACTTTATCTACACAACTATCTCCTACTCAGCACTTATCTCACAGATCTGGTTGTCCTATGTTCAAGTCTTTATTGGAACTTTGTCAAGTGTATCTCAAAAGACCCTCTGTATTTACCTGTTGCACGTTTACAAGTAGTAAACCAACTCAATGTTATCTCAAGTCTGTGATTATTCATCACCACCTACACAGCATATACACCAAAACCTTGGGACACTTCCCCTTTCTGTGGGTGGCGGGTCCTACTCTCCGGGAGGGTCATTACACCGCTCTGGACACCTGTGATTACATAATCTGTGACACTATCCCAAGGAACCCGGTAGCAACCCGACAGGACACTGACCACAGGGGAAGAGTGTACAACTGGCCCTACACCTTAAAAGCAGGCGTACCATCACACCTGTGTGCCCACCAGGCACTGGCGTCACGTGACAACATAACAAGGTCCAGCTGTATCTCGGCCATCCACCACTGGAGTGGTGTTACACCACAACACCTAGCAAGTGACCGGCCGTCCCTCCAATATACACCTCCGGGGATATACCACATATATAATAGAGCACCGATCCATTAGATCGGTGCTCTATTGGTCTGGTGCAGACCAGATCGATAGAATACTGAGCTGGGATCAGCATCATTCCGGCGCGGAGGCCCGGCCAGGTAAGTTGAACGGATTTCCCCTTCGTAATTGCATCGTGGGGGAACGATCTGCCCACTAGACCACCATGGATGGGGGACAAACAGGCATGTAGATGCAGCTGTCAGCTTTGACAGCTGCATCTAATTGGCTCATTACCGATTGCGGTGATCGGACCGCGCCCATTAACTGCCGTGCTCCCAGGCTATTCATAGCAGCTGGGATCACAGAGGTTCAGCGCAGGGCTGCCGCACGGCCCCCCTCTGAAATCCCCTGCCCGACCCAGGACGTACAGTTACTTCCTGGGTTGTGAAGAGGTTAAAAAGGCCTCTAAAATCGAAACCTAGAATCTGACTGGTTGCTATGGGAGACTGTTTCCCTGTTCCTCTGCACAAGTTTTGATAAATCACCCCCATAGTTCCTTTATTATATAGCTCCAACCTATGCTGCAGTGCTGTACAGAGATTGTCATCTATCATGACGCCCTTACTGCTGCAGTTTCTACAGTAGCAGTAGCTCCTCCTACAGGGGTGGGGCTAACGAACTGTAGATTCATAACCCCACCCACCTGATGACTCACTGTTCCCTCACTGACAGGAACAGGAAACAGAAAGGGAACGTGACATCACAGGAAGTAAAGAAAACACAGGCAGAGTGGTCATGTGACTGAGCCTGAGAACACATGCTGTCACATATAGGGCTCATCTCCTGCTCTATACCATGCTGCCACATATAGGACTCATCTCCTGCTCTATACCATGCTGACACATATAGGACTCATCTCCACCTGCTATATACCATGCTGCCACATATAGGACCCATCTCCTGCTCTATACCATGCTGCCACATATAGGACTCATCTCCTGCTCTATACCATGCTGCCACATAATGGACTCATCTCCCCCTGCTATATACCATGCTGCCATATATAGGACTCATCTCCTCCTGCTCTATACCATGCTGCCACATATAGGACTCATCTCCTACTCTATACCATGCTGCCACATATAGGACTCATCTCCTGCTCTTTACCATGCTGCCACATATAGGACCCATCTCCTCCTGCTCTATACCATGCTGCCACATACTGTGACTGTATAACACCCCCATACCAGACCTGATACCACCATACTGTGACTGGATAACTACACCATACCAGATCGGATACCACCATACTGTGACTGGATACACCCTTATACCAGACCTGATACCACCATACTGTGACTGGATAACAGAGCCATACCATACCTGATACCACCATACTGTGACTGGATAACATCGCCATACCAGACCTCATACCACCATACTGTGACTCTATAACACCGCCATACCAGACCTGATACCACCATACTGTGACTCTATAACACCGCCACACCAGACCTCATACCCCCATACTGTGACTGTATAACACCCCCATACCAGATCTGATACCACCATACTGTGACTGTATAACACCATCATACCACACCTGATACCACCATACTGTGACTGGATAACACCATCATACCACACCTGATACCACCATACTGTGACTGGATAACACCGCCATACCAGACCTCATACCACCATACTGTGACTGGATAATACCACCACACCAGACTTGATGCCACCATACTGTGACTCTATAACACCGCCACACCAGACCTCATACCCCCATACTGTGACTGTATAACACCCCCATACCAGACCTGATACCACCATACTGTGACTGGATAACACCACCGTACCAGACAGCATACTACCATACTGTGACTGGATAACTACACCATACCAGACCGGATACCACCATACTGTGACTGGATAACACCCCTTTACCAGACCTGATAGCACCATACTGTGACTGTATAACACCCCTATACCAGACCTGATACCACCATACTGTGACTGTATAACACCCCTATTCCAGACCTGATACCACCATACTGTGACTGTATAACACCCCCACACCAGACCTGATACCACCATACTGTGACTGGATAACAGCGCCATACCAAACCTGATCCCATCATACTGTGACTGAATAACACCTCCACATCAGACCTGATACTACCATACTGTAACTGCCTGCCTATCTACAAGCCTGCTACTGCTCATAATATATATATATATATATATATATATATATATATATATATATATATCCCCAGCCTGCTACTGCATGTATATATATATATATATATATATATATATATATATATATATATCCACTCTGGCACTGCATGTGTGTGTATGTATGTATATATATATATATATATATATCCAGCCTGGCACTTCTACGCAGAAGGAGTTTTTTAGTTCTACAAGACCTGCAGTCACAGGGCAGCTTTCTATATAGACTACATGTAGGACTACAACTCCCAGTGTGTGTCTTTGGGGGAAGTGGGGCACAGACTGCAGACAGACCACATTGGGAGTTGTAGTCCTATAATGTCACAGCTCCTGTAGAAATAAAAACCACACACACATACACCTCTCTTATTAGTGACAGTGTACACTTACAGGAGGAGGAGGAAGCTGTCACTGTCTCTCAGAGGTCCTGGCAGGAGAGGGCTAGGGGTCAAAGGTCATCAAACCTCACAGGATGCTCCGTGCAGGCCAGTCTCTTCCTCTCTCCGTACTTTGTGATGCCACCTCCTGCTGGTGAGTGTTTGCCCTGCATTTCTTTAAAGACTGTTCTGCCCTGGTTAGCTAGTGTCAGGACAAACGACATCATATAGGCAGTCCGCACTGCTGGGCCCCTTGATGAGGCGGGCCCCGTTGCAGCAGCTACTGCTGCTATGGCAGTAGTTACACCACTAGGACTCATCTCCTGCTCTATACCATGCTGCCCAAATACTGCTCTGTTTTCAATGTGACCGGATCCCTTTAACCCACCATGATGTAGTGGTATTTCATGGTGGCATTAAAGAGGCATTCCGGTCAGGTAAAATACATGTTGAATCATCCCCTCTCCTAGACACTAAATATTTGTTCCATACTTAATATTACCTTTTCAGTCTCCTTCCCCCAGTGCTGATCATGCTGCTTTCTGCTGAAGACAGAGAACACTGTGTGTGAGCTTTTCACTCCATCCCCACTCTGATCTTCCTCCTCTCCCCTTCCTTCTTAGATGGCTCATGTAAACAGCATCCCTGGCTGGTTGTTTCCATCTCTGTAATTTAAGGAGGGTTAATCTAAGGTCTAGTTGCTGGTGACCTCACTGTGATTACCCTCCCGGCATTACAGAGTGCAGAGACAGCCGGTCAGAGACCCTGTTTACATAAGATATTTCAGAAAGGAGGGGGTACGAAGAAGATCAGAGCGGGGACGGAGTGAACAGCTCACACAGTTTTCTGTCTTCAGCATAAAGCAGCGGCTCGGAACTGGGGGAAGGAGACTGAAAAATTAATAATAAATAGGGATGGTCCGAAACTGCCGAGGTTCGGGTTCGTATGAACCCGAACGCTCGGCATTAGATTCCCGCTGTCTGCCCGCTTCGTGCAGCGGGTGGATACAGCGGGAGGACCGCCTGGAAAACTGGGATACAGCCTATGGCTATGGCCTTATCCCAGTTTTCCAGGCGGTCCTCCCGCTGTATCCACCCTCTCCACGGAATGGGCAGACAGCGGGAATCATCATACGAACCCTAACCAAACTCGGTTCGGACCATCCCTAATAATAAATATGGAATGAATTGTTAGTCTACAGGAGGGGTGATGATTCAATATGTATCTTACTGGGCCGGAATACCCTTTTAACTGTTTACATGCTGCTGTTAAAAGTGACAGATGCATTTACCAGTAATGGTGGTGGTTCAGTGGGAGGATTGGCTGCTTACAAAGTGTCTGTCAGGGGCCGATCCATTTCTGTACTAGGCCTCCATTTGTAATTTGCACCCACAGCCTGCATTGCCAAGCTGTGTGGGCAGGTTGTTGAAAAGTCTTTAGGGGGGGACTAAAAAAAAGTGAAAGAAATAAAAAGTTTAAAAGAAAAAAATGTAAAAAAATAAATAAAAATTACCACATTCAAAAAAGTTCAAACTAGTTATGCCACAAAAAAAGAAGCCTCCAACTTATGAAAAAATGGTACCAAAAAACCTATACATCATTACGCAAAAAAATAAGCCCCATAGACAGCGGCATAAAAAAATCATAGGTAAAACCATAAAACTATACACAAAAAAAAACACACAAAAAAGGTACCGCATGTCAGTTTTACCGCATGATGAACAGTGTGAAATAGGAGCTTCCTAAGTTACCAAAATTACAGGGTTTTAGTTAACTTCACACCATAAATATATTTTTTCTGTTTTGCAGTATATTTTATGATAAATTGACATTACATGGTACAGTTGGTCCAGACCCTCATATGGCTCTGTACTACAATGGAACTGAGCTGCAATACAACTCACAAACTGAGCACAAGGGTGGCGCTATGGTTTTTCTAATCCCTTCAAGTAGTTAAACAATGTTTCTCTTCTTTTCACAGCAAAACCATATATATCTATATAGACTCAACGGGGATTATGATAAAAAAAAATTCCTGTCAGACAAATATGTCTGGTCACCACAGGCACATGGCGAGTCACAATGGGAACGTTATCATTCAATAAGGACGGGACAGTCCTGTCATGAGATTGTACTTTTCAAGCCATGAAGGCCGATTCTGATAATTGATGGGCAATAAAATCAATAGATAGAAATGAGCAAACATTGCTCAGGCTCTGGCTCATCTCAACCCGAACTCCACCATTTGGTTATTGGTGGTTGAAGAAGTTGGTTGCAGGCCTAGGGAGTCCTGAAAACCATGGATACAGCCAAGGGCCATAGGGTGTATCCATGTTTTCCAGGAATCCCTAGGGAGGCATCCAATTATTTCAGCCACCGGTAATCCAATGGAGAGAGTTCGTATTTGGATGAACCAGAGCGTGCTTGAGGTTTGCTAGTCTTGCTAAACATGGCGCATACCTGTGATCTTGTCTCTGACCAGTTTACAGGACTCGATGTCTCCAATGCTTCCGAAAAGACTCTTAAATTCTTCTTGTGTCATGTTCTGAGGAAGATAGTTGACGATCAAGTTGGTTTTACTGTCGTCCGCGGCTCCATTTGTGCCATTGAGGATGCCCACACTGCCGGGACCATTGCTGGCCTGTGTCTCCATGGTGCTTATTATCTGCTGGAGAGAAGAGAAGAAGAGAAGAGAGCAGCACGTCAGCGTCCATCTTTATGTCACGGCCCCATGAGTCACATGATGTCATCTTTAATAGTGTGCTCGGCAGGTGTTACTAAGCATGCACTTATGTCACCTTTTTCCAGAAATCCTATGATATCATTTATCAGGGATATGATTCATTCATAAGAGGTTGATCATCCAATACTCTTAAAATCTGTAACAGGGCCCCCACCTACCATGTCTTTTATTTGGGCCTTCTTGGGCACCAGGCCGGGCCCACCGCTGACTCCAGCCTTGCTCTTGATGCTGCCTTAGCTGCTGCAGAACAGCTAACATTTGGTTTGTAGTGACAGATAAAACTTGCTGAAGCATGCTGGTTCTGACAGGCTGCCATCATGGAGCGGAGAGGACATCTGTGTAGATGTCAGTGTATGAAGAGGCCAGAGGGGCATCTGTCTGCAGCCGGCCTGGCAATTAGCCTGGCAGCCGGGAATAAGCAGGACGTCTTTAACAAGATTTCGCCTGCATTATGCCTTAAAGACCCTTCTCATCCTCCAGGCCGGGATTAAGGGAAAGGGGACAGCAAGATAAAGCTTTAAACTCATTACCAGCCAAGCCCTTTGTCCGTGGCGGTGAATGGGTTAAGGACAAGCCCCTCCCCCCCTTCCCTGAATCAAACCCCTTCAAGCGAATCTTTATCCAAGAACGAAATGCTGACAGTTCTTTTAACTGGGTACCAAGTCATTGCCTGTGACCCAGATATGTGAACGCTGCCATCAAAGCCGTTCATTTTATTTCTATATATAGCAAGAATTCCAGAAAAAATGTTGTCAACGTATCGGCGCATTGTAATAACTGTAGTAGTAGAGGTGTATTAATAATATATTATATTATTATTATTGTTATTATTCCCTCTTCACCGATGCTGATAGGTAATGATGAGGCATTGCCAGTGGTGAAATTATATGGCCATGAATTGGAAAATCTGCATCTAAAATCTAAGCAGAAACCCGTGGGTTTGAAGAAGATTCGGAGTGAAAAGAATTCGTTCAGAATCTACGTCAAAAATTTTAAATTTGTGTTGGCAAAATCTGCATAGAAAAGGGTGTAAACATAGCGTAGGTTGGTGCTATGACTAAGAGGCTGTAAGGGCTGGAAACACGTTAGGGGGAGGCACACCTGGCCAATGCTCCATGCAGTTTTTTTTAATCAACATTCTACCAATGGGAGACATGTAAAACACTGATTTCAAATCCACATAGCAATACGCATGGAATCTACATAAAAAAAAACTTCATGTGTACGTGTCCTAAGAAAGCCGAGGTAGCAGCTGTTTCCGGACCCTGATGCCAGGCGATACCAGTATTAGAGATGGCAGATTGTAGATGTGGGGCCCTGTTACAGAGTTTGCAGGTTCTCTAAGTTTTCCAACATTCGGTCAATGGGCGAAACCATTTTGGAAGAGTCTTATTGCATGACACCATGCTGTATTGGCCCTTTTGACCATGTGACCTTTCATAGATATTTTATATTTGTTCCATTAGATGATGCATTCCAGAGACTAGGTTTAAGTTGCCCCTCAATGCAACAGAGCCCCTTACAATTATATGTTATTTATGGAACTATTCTCTTCCTCTCGACTCCAGGGCCTAATACTACTACAACTTCTGCAGCCCATATAGTTAAGCCCCCGACAGGCCCTAGGAAGCCAATGTATTGATTGAGACAATGTAAGGCTGACTCCAATCCTTAAAACCCCCTCCAAGGGCCTTATTACACGACTGGTTATACAGTGACTGATTCTATTCCAGTTCAATGGTCTATTGCACCAAGACCCCGATAGAACTGCTACTGCTGCTTCCCCTAGAGCTATACCCTGATATCAGTTCATGTAGAGGGTGAACGTTATCTTAGAGGGGGGGGGGGGGGGCCATCCCATAAAAATTTCATTTTCCTTGTTTCCTTCCTTCTCTGATAAAAAAAAATACTTGGATATAACTGCACCTCATGTCACAAAGTGAGGCTGTCACCTATTCTCAGCTCTCCGCCAAAGAAATAAATGGGCAGTTTCATCGTTTCACTTGTCATAGATAACATTTAGAACCTGACCAATCAATTTCTCCCAGATTTGGATCACACAAGTCTATGGAACATTTTGCATCGCAGGCCTACAAAGCAAGGAGAGAGGCACTCAGCCACATGATTCTCTCCCCACTCGTCCTAGTGATTGGTCAGGGTCTGAGTAAAGATGAGGGAATTTTGAGTACATTCGGGATTGTCCGAACGCAGACTCTCAGTTGAAGAAGTTGGGTGCAGCCCTAGGACTGCCTGGACAACATGCCATGTATGTATCCATGTTTTCCAGGTCTCCCTAAAGCTGCATCCAACTTCTTCAGCCACCAGTAATCAAATGCCGAGAGTTTGCTCATCTCTAGGTCTGAGCACTCAGACCCTGACCGATGAAAACTTTTGACAAGTCTGTAGAAAATTCTAAAAGTTTCTTAAAGCCATGGGTACGCATTCCTGGTGATGTTACTAACAACATCTTCTTAGGTAGAGACTCAATTAAAGGGGTACTCCACCTGTTACAAAAACAGGTACTTTGTACACTAACTAAAATGATAGAAAATGCTGGCACATAACTGGTATAAAAGATGGTGGCCTGCCACCCTTATCATGTAGCGCACTGGTGGTTTATATACTATATATGGGGCTATGTGCTTTATAGGGAAGATATACTGTAAGGATCAAGGTTTCTCGTGCCCCATCTGTATGGTAGAGGTCAGCCACAAGGTCAATAATAATGAGAGTCATGCCAGCTTTCATCAGCATCATACATGTTCTGGGGCTGCATCCCGAAGCAATGAGAGTCTTTTTAGTGTCAATTGCGCTTACCTTACAGCATTTTCCTGCTGCCCCCCCCCCCATCATTTTTCTATAGCTGTACATGATGACATGATGCCCTATATACAGGAGTGTTGTCATGACCATAGGTCATTCCACAGATGTCACAGATACACACATTGATTCCTAAAATTCCATTTAAGGAACAATAGACAATATAAAAAAAATATTTTTGTTTCGCCCTTATAGCCTCATAGATTGTAAGCTCTTCTGAACACAATGAAGCTGGTTTTCCCTTCAGGGCTGAAGAAAAGCTGGGGCAGCGGCAATGGCTTGCTATCGATTTCTCAGACCCAGATGTTTAATTACACAAGATAATAACTCAAGATGGTTGTCAGATTTACTGTGGAAATGCCCTTTAAGGTTCAGCTGCCATGTTTTTTGCATATCGCTGTACCCTGTATTCTGTCTGCATCCCGTATGATTAATGCGATGTGGCTCCATCTTCACAGGCATGTACACACAGGCCCGGTCCTGCGGCAAAGCCTTTCATTATTGGCCACCCCCTGCAATTCCTTTGCAGACATCTGTCTCGCTAGGCCTGGAATATAGGCCCGAGGCCTACTGGCCCTGTTGCCATAGAAACTGAGCATCCTATGGAGAAACTGCAAGCGCTTCTATAAACACGCTCAGCTATAACCCCTTCATCTCCTCCTTGAGACGGAGAATGACAAAGCTGAAAGCGAGATGCCGGTATCTAGACTGGTCCATGATAATGGTATTTCCCATTATGAGGGTGTTTTTTTTTCCAGTCATGAACACTGCCTCTCCAGCATTGAGATCAAGGTAGCATCTGCACACCAGAGCAAGGATGGGAAACCATTGGCAAAACTACAATTCCCATCATGCTTCTTTGTCCAGGCATGATGGGAATTGTAGTTTTGCAATAGCTGTCATCCTGTGAGAACATACCCTAAAAGAGGTTAACTCAAATTTGATATTTTCTTTCAACCTTTACAAGGGAGACCCCCTTTTGTGTAGTCCTTCCTCGTTTCATCTGACCCTTTTTCCCTACTGTTACACCAGGGATGGGGAACCTGTGGCCCTCCAGCTTTTGCAAAACTACAATTCCCTTAAGGCCTGGACAGCTAAAGCCAAAGGCATGATGGGAATTGTAGTTTTGCAACATCTTGAGGACCACAGGTTCCCCATCCCTGTGCTACACCATCTTTACAAATCTATTAGTCCAAAAATGATCACAACCCATTGCTTTGGTCCTATCCCATTAATTTTTCTATTTTTATGGTCAGGAAAGAAGAAATTGTCATTCGACAGTGCTTCATTATTCATTTTCAGCTGATTTTTACTCAAATACGGTTAACACTGCCAACAAAGGAGCCAGGACTGTGTGGAGTACAAAGTCATGTGGACTCATTGAACTGAACATCCAGTAGAACATGGCAGGTTCTTAGACTGGCAGTAGACTGAAAAGCCCCCATGCACCCAGTTTTGGTAGGATCGGTTGACTTCCTTAAGTGTATGGAGGCCTCCTAATTCTCCTCTGACAGGTGATGCTTGGAAAAAGAAGAATCGGGCATGTTGGATTTTGGCTGCTGGGCCACTTTGTTTTTTGGGGAAAAAGCCATTGCCAAAGCTGTCTCCAAGCCGATCGTTCATGTCTGCGGGGGGAATGGGTGACATAGCTGTCCAATGGTCAACATTAGTGATCAGAAAAATGTCCGACACTCAGAATTCAACTCCCGACGTCTGAAGAAATTGGATACAGCCCTAGGGTGTCCTGGAAAACATGGATACAGCCATAGACATCTAATTTCTTCAGATGTCGGGAGTTGGATGCTGGGGGTTTGGGTTCGGCCATGTGGTTGAACCTGAACACTTTTCTGATGTTCATTCATCACTAGTCAACGTGCCAAATCAACATACAAACCAAGACAGTGGACTTATACATGCACATGATCAGCTATATTTCAGCTACAATTCAACCAGGCAGATCAAAGTTTGGTGGACAGTATGTCACACACAAATTTCAAATGATGGTCGGCCAATATGGTTAAAGCCATCCATTTTTCAGACTTTTGTGGATGGGCAACTATTAGCATTGGAGTGGTATCCACGTGTTTACAGTCCATCAAGGAGTTTAGTTATTTTAGCAACCTACAAATAATAGCAAAGGGCATAACTTTGTGTGATGTAGAGGTTGTGAATATGCTATGACCTTGCAGCTAGAGGAGACCCAGGAGGTCTATTAGGACAACTTGGTAGGTAGGAGTCCCAGTCATAGAAACGCACCCTGGAATATGCAGACCAATCAGTGCTGGTTTTTGCACAGCTCAGGTTTTTCTATAACGTAGGAAATTGCCGTAAAGTCAGACATGGCCAGAAAATGCTGATTAGATGATGCGTCTTCCAGCGAATCAATATGTCCTCTGCGATTCAGCAACTAGAGCTGCTGCAGTAACTGCAAACACATAGTATATAGGAATGACATTGTCTTCTATAACCCTGATTAGTGCATTCTGCAGGATGTGCAAGTTCAGATCGCTTGGAAACCACTATATTACCTCTATGGGTGACCACTATTGCTCAGCATGCACAGGTGTGGTGACAAAAAGTTATATCTGCACTGTGTATAGCTTTCATGGTGTAGTAGTTGTGTGAGGAGGAGTTGTGCATACTGTACCTGTGCTGTGTATACCTGTCATGGTGTAGTAGTAGTATGAGGAGGAGATGTGTATACTGTACCTGTGCTGTGTATACCTGTCATGGTGTATTAGTAGTGTGAGAAGGAGATGTGTACACTGTACCTGTGCTGTGTATAGCTGTCATGGTGTAGTAGTAGTAGTAGTGTGAGGAGATGTGTATACTGTACCTGTGCTGTGTATACCTGTCATGGTGTAGTAGTAGTAGTGTGAGGAGGAGATGTGTATACTGTACCTGTGCTGTGTATACCTGTCATGGTGTAGTAGTAGTAGTAGTGTGAGGAGGAGATGTGTATACTGTACCTGTGCTGTGTATACATGTCATGGTGTAGTAGTGTGAGGAGAGGATGTGTATACTGTACCAGTGCTGTGTATACCTGTCATGGTGTAGTAGTAGTATGAGGAGATGTGTATACTGTACCTGTGCTGTGTATACCTGTCATGGTGTAGTAGTAGTATGAGGAGATGTGTATACTGTACCTGTGTCATGGTGCATATTGAATACTAGTGATAGGGGTACATGTGACAGTATATCAGTGTGTGCCGGGTGACAAGCTGCAGCCTACACAGTCTGAGTCGTTCAGGTGAACGCTCAGAGATCTCTCAGTATAAAAATATCCCAGTTGTATAAAATCATCTCACAAAAATAGATGCTCTCCTTCTCCTCTGTGTAGGCATTTATGAATAGAGAGGAGACGTAGGGGAGGGGGTCGGAGCAGATCTGAACAAAGCCGCACAAATACAGAGGATAATGACTGCAGGAAGGAGGCCGCCTGTCACCGGTTCTGGTGCACCGACAGATATATCACAGCCGCTTCTGCTAGAAACATCCCCCCTCCCCCCGTCTCATCATCATATATACATACAGAACGGCACAAAGTAGTAGTTACCAATCCATTGCACTATATTTTTTATATAGCACCATTGCGACAAACGCATACTTTTGCCCTCTGATACTGTGGCCATTTTTGGCATGAGATATGTATGTGACCAATGGTCACATAGCGTCAATCTCATAGAAGCCTGGTGACTTCAAGGAATTGTCTTTGTAAGACGACCTCCATCTAACATGTGAGGATTCATATGGGTTATCCAGAAGGTCCTCCAACTGGGACTCTCCTCCAAAGCATATCTGCATTTCATGGGTGGTCCATTAACTTCAATGGAAAGTAAATCAAACACCAAGTGACTTCACCAGCATCATTACGTGGTAGACAGTAACTAGCCACGCAGGGACCACTCAATGTAAAAGGACCTGAGGTGTAACCTGTATCCAACTACCACGACCAAGTTATAATTCTGATCTGCTCCTATATGTCAGTGAGACCATCAGGCCCCCTTTAATAGCTACCAAGACCCTCTGCAACACTTATAGCTATAGCCCTGAAGCTGAGCCAAATGGACAGCCCCTTTAATACTCTCAACTATTCTGTTCATATTAAGGCTATGTTCACACTACGTATCTTTCCGGCCGTAGTGCGAACCGCGAATATACGCACGTAGTTTTGAGGTTGATGCGTTCGCTTGAAAGTATACGATATACGCCCGCACAATGCACACTACGTATGAGCTTACAGCTGGATCGTATACGGCGCTGTGAAAAATAAACAAGACCATTGTTTGAGGACGGAAATGTTCCAACTCACGGCCGTGGATTTCCATGCGGTCCCATACGAAGTACTTATTTCAGACAAATTGAACATGATTTTTGGATCCAGAAGGTTCTGTGTGGTTTACGGGGCTGGGCGAAGATTTCCAAGTAAATGACCTGTTTCAGATCGCTTCGAAACAAGCTAGGGAAGCATAACTCTACTACGAGCGTATGTTCACGATTCGCCCGCATGTTCGCAATCCGGCCGCATGTCTATTTTTCCCACGGCCGTACTTTCAGCCGCACATGTACGGCTGCGTACGAACTACGGCCAGACTCATACGTAGTGTAAACATAGCCTTAAGTTATATTGGAAATAGTGACATTCAAGATGGCGGTGAGAGGAGTCATTGAAGTCAGTACATTGACTCTGCCTAAAGATAATCCCAACTCTGTGACTGCGAATACCACATTACACAGCGGAAGTCAGGCAGGCGTTACATAGCGAGTAGCTGTAGACTTTATAATAGATTTAACTCTTTAAAAAAAATTGATACTTAAAATGGCCGGTGATACAAATGACGCAGGACGTCGGATAACAATGAGGTTCTACATTGCTTAGTTTTTCTTTCTATCACAGAAAAGTATTGAAAGTGCATGGATGATGATCAATATCTGAAGGAAACATCATAGACTGATCATCAATCGCACTGACATAAAGAACTCGCTCTACAGACTTGCGGCTGACATCACATAGAGAGGCTTAGTCATTCTACCAGAAACCGATCGGGTATTGTAAATCAATTATTTCTTACAGGAACAAGGTCACCTCTGAGGTAAAAGCAAAAGCAATAGAATCTAATAAGAGCGATGGATGTGTCTCTATAATGGTGGACGAGGAGGAGATGTGTATACTGTACCTGTGCTGTGTATACCTGTCATGGTGTAGTAGTAGTAGTTTGAGGAGGAGATGTGTATACTGTACCTGTGCTGTGTATACCTGTCATGGTGTAGTAGTAGTAGTAGTGTGAGGAGATGTGTATACTGTACCTGTGCTGTGTATACCTGTCATGGTGTAGTAGTAGTGTGAGGAGATGTGTATACTGTACCTGTGCTGTGTATACCTGTCATGGTGTAGTAGTAGTGTGAGGAATAGATGTGTATACTGTACCTGTGCTGTGTTACTGTATACCTGTCATGGTGTAGTAGTAGTAGTAGTAGTGTGAGGAGGAGATGTGTATACTGTACCTGTGCTGTGTATACCTGTCATGGTGTAGTAGTGTGAGGAGGAGATCTGTATACTGTACCTGTGCTGTGTATACCTGTCATGGTGTAGTAGTAGTAGTATGAGGAGGAGATGTGTATACTGCACCTGTGCTGTGTATACCTGCCATGGTGTAGTAGTAGTAATAGTATGAGGAGGAGATGTGTATACTGTACACCTGTGCTGTGTATACCTGTCATGGTGTAGTAGTAGTAGTAGTAGTAGTAGTATAAGGGGGAGGTATGTATACAGTACCTGTGCTGTGTGTACCTGTCATGGTGTAGTAGTAGTGTAAGGAGATGTGTATACTGTACCTGTGCTGTGTATACCTGTCATGGTGTAGTAGTAGTGTGAGGAGGAGATGTGTATACTGTACCTGTGCTGTGTATACCTGTCACGGTGTAGTAATAGTGTAAGGAGATGTGTATACAGTACCTGTGCTGTGTATACCTGTCATGGTGTAGTAGTAGTGTGAGGAGGAGATGTGTATACTGTACCTGTGCTGTGTATACCTGTCATGGTGTAGTAGTAGTGTGAGGAGGAGATATGCATACTGTACCTGTGCTGTGTATACCTGTCATGGTGTAGTAGTAGTAGTAGTGTAAGGATATGTGTATACAGTACCTGTGCTGTGTATACCTGTCATGGTGTAGTAGTAGTGTGAGAAGGAGATGTGTATACTGTACCTGTGCTGTGTATACCTATCATGGTTTAGTAGTAGTGTGAGGAGGAGATGTGTATACTGTACTTGTGCTGTGTATACCAGTCATGGTGTAGTAGTGTAAGGAGGAGATGTGTATACTGTACCTGTGCTGTGTATACCTGTCATGGTGTAGTAGTAGTGTGAGGAGGAGATGTGTATACTGTACCTGTGCTGTGTATACCTGTCATGGTGTAGTAGTAGTAGTAGTAGTAGTAGTAGTAGTAGTAGTAGTGTAAGGAGGAAATGTGTATACTGTACCTGTGCTGTGTATACCTGTCATGGTGTAGTAGTAGTAGTAGTAGTAGTGTGAGGAGATGTGTATACTGTACCTGTGCTGTGTATACCTGTCATGGTGTAGTAGTAGTGTGAGGAGATGTGTATACTGTACCTGTGCTGTGTATACCTGTCATGGTGTAGTAGTAGTGTGAGGAGGAGATGTGTATACTGTACCTGTGCTGTATATACCTGTCATGGTGTAGTAGTGTGAGGAGGAGATGTATATACTGTACCTGTGCTGTGTATACCTGTCATGGTGTAGTAGTAGTGTGAAAAGATGTGTATACTGTACCTGTGCTGTGTATACCTGTCATGGTGTAGTAGTAGTGGTGTGAGGTAAGCACCTGCATCTGTAGGTTGCTGTTGCACTTTTTTTTTTTTTGTCTGTACTTAAGCCCCCTCAGCATACAACCTGCAGTGTGAACAGAAGCATAGAGGTGCGGCCAATTTTTTTCTTTTCCCCCCCCCCTTCAGATAGATAGATAGATAGGAGATAGATAGATAGATAGATAGATAGATAGATAGATAGATGCGTGACGCTTGAAAATGGTGGCAGAAGGCCGCCGAAACGTCGCGTCTCACGATTGCTATATATGATGAAACACTGAAATAAACACCAGTTTGAATTTTTTTTGACAAATCCGGGAGTGCTGTGGATTTTCCTTTGCATAGATAGATAGATAGATAGATAGGAGATAGATTGAAGATAGATAGATAGATAGATAGAAGATAGATAGGAGATAAGGGATATATAGTTGATTGGAAAGCCTTAATAACAGTGAAAGAAGAGCTAAGGAAAGGTTGAGATTGTGGTTAGGGCTGGAGGCCATGGGTTGTGTGCACTGTGAGAAGATGACTAGGTTGGCACTGCAGACAGCTCAGAGTGACACTCGCGGGTCACATCACTCCGGTCTAAAGTGTCATCAATAGACTCTTGCTGCATTGTGCCCGCTCCTCATTACCAGGAAAATAATGCTAATTACTCCAAACAAGACGGCTCCACTTAGGTGGCTCATTCCGTCCTTGTATAATTGTTGGCCCTTTGAAGCCGTACTGTAAACTAACAATTTCTGGTCTAATTACTTCATTAGAATATCTAATAGTTGTTGTCTACTGGTTTAGTGCCTGTAGATCCACATAATAAATAGAAGCCGTCTCAGGTGCCTGTCCATCCGTGGTGGCCACTTATGCGCCTCCAAGAATTCACACCACTATACATTCAGGAATTGCCCATAAACATAAGAGTCCATTTTTGGAAATATGGTGGCACCATGTTCTACGTGGAGGGGCACCACTTATATCTGACCTAGTTCTACACTAGCAGGCTGGAGATGTGTAGCGTTACGTTATTTCAAGTAATGTATATTGACTACTAGTAGTGGTTAGGTGGCCATATACATATGTTCTGTAGCTATACATTCCCATACACATGAGCATTCTCAAAAGAAAAGGTAAGCTACTTCCTCATAGCTCTGATTGTGGCTTGTTTCTCTGAGGGTAAAAGGCAGTTTAAATCCAACATGCACAATTTTTCTCTCCCCAACATCATCAGTAGGGGGGCTTTCATAGACTATAGATAGTTTTCTAGTCCCATCAAAGCTGTCAGGGTCACCTGACTTTTAACTGTAGAGCAGTAATCCTCAACCAGTGGCTCTCCATTTTAAAAGTTAAATGTGGCTCCCGACCATCAATCAGTTGAATATGCCTTCCGACCATTACTCAGTGTTGATTGTGGCTCCTGACCATCACTCAAAGTTCAATATGGCTCCTGACAATCACTCAAAGTTGAATAAAGATCATGACCATCGCTGAAAGTTGAATATGCCCCTGACCATCACTTAAAGTTGATCATGGCTCCAGACCATCACTCAAACTTGAATATAGCCCCCGATCATCACTTAAAGTTGAATGTGGCTTTTGACCATCACTCAGTGTTGAATGTGGCTCTCGACCATCACTCAGTGTTGAATGTGGCTCTCGACCATCACTCAGTGTTGAATGTGGCTCTCGACCATCACTCAGTGTTGAATGTGGCTCTCGACCATTACTCAGTGTTGAATGTGGCTCTCGACCACCAATCAGTTGACTGTGGGCCCTGACTATTACTCAATGTTAAATGTGGCTCCCGACCATCACTAAAAGTTGAATGTGGCTCCCGACCATCACTCGAAGTTGAATATGGCATGACCATCACTTAAAGTTGAATGTGGCTCTCAACAGTATTAAAAGTATTAAATGTGGCTCTCAACCATCACTCAAAATTGAATGTTGCTCCCAACCATCAATCAGTTGATTGTGGCCCCCCGACCATTACTCAATGTTAAATGTGGCTCCGGACCACCACTCAAAGTTGAATGTGGCTCACAAGAGACAAAATGGTCAGGGTTTTCTGTGTTAGAGCATCAGGACATTACATATGTATTTAATCAGTTATTACTAACTTGTACCCCTAAGTAATCTTTTACTTGGCTTTTATACGGTTTGCTCTAAGTTTTGATCCAAAACTTTCTTGTAATGGTAAAAGTATAGGATTGTGCTATGAAAAGACCAAGTAACTGTGATATTTAAGACAAGAATAAGACAGTTAAAAATTAGGGGTGTGAGTGGAACCCATGGCGGTACCAAATAATAATCACCTCTTCCTTATGACCAGCACAATATTTGGAGCTATGTATTTTTTTTTTTTTTTTTCACAGACCATTCAATACTCTTCATGAGACTCATGGGAACAGCAATGGGTACCACCCTCACCACCACAGAGGGGACACTTCTTGCAGTGAGAGAGGACGCTATGCAACATGGTTGTGACGTTTTCAGCCCTTTATTGTTTTTCCATTACAATATGGTGGTCATATGAGTCACTTACCCTTTTATTATAGACCACACAATGCTTTCAGCCTGTGTCTATGACTATATACAAGGGTCAATGACATGATGGCTTGCCTACGTTTACCTTGTCAGAAGACCTTGTAGCTAACCGACTGACTACAATGCTGAGTTTTATCCTTTCTCCTTCCCAGTGTCCTTCACATCCTCCTTGCTTCCTCAGCATCCACCTCCATTCTTCCCCTCAGTATCTACCCCCTCCTCCTCCTCCGCCACATCCTGCTGCACCTCCTGATAAATTCCCCTTTATATCCACCTTTACACCCCCTCCATATTCCTCTAATCCAGTCTTGGCGACCCTGTTCCGAAGCTAATATATCATGGTGACAACATATTGCACCCCTTCTCCCCATCTTCCCTTCTCACAAATTTGCTCCTCATCAATCTGCGTCCATCTTGGGTATTGGTGCCTGCCTTCTGCTGTCTCTCTCCAAATCTCATTACGGTCTCCTTCATCTATCTCCCTGTCAATAGCTCCGCCGCCCCCGACTTCTCTATTACAATACAACCTCCATATTCAGTGCCGCCGCACGTCAACAGCATCTCCATATATTAATCTCTGCACGTAAACAGCATCTCCATATATCAATCTCCCGGCTGCTTGTTAATACGAGGCCCATGTGTGTTGGCCTGGGGATATATGCCTTGTGGTGTATAATACGATAATATATAGCAGCCACCTTCATCAGATACAGCTGAGCTGAGTTTGCTGTATGGCACAAGTCATTGTAAAGCCATGTTATATGGCTTAGGACTGCAGATATGTATTCATATACCGCACAAGATGTGCTGCCAAAGAGTTAACAGACAAATTTGGCTCTGCTACTTACTCTGTCTCGGGTGAGTGTGCATAGGGTGTGAAAAGTGAGCGTGCCAGACAGAAGATGGATTGTGTGTGACAGAGAAAGGACTAGGAAGGGACGGATAATGCAGAGAAAACAGGGAGGAGGAGGAGGAAGGGAGGGAGAGAGAGGTTCTCTACAGAATGGAGCCTTTGAAGAGGGATGCATGGCACAGACCCGGGCACTGGCAGTATGTGACACAAGGTGGACTGTCACAGGCAGTGACGCAGGAAATGGGTGACAACCAAGGCCAATTATACATGATGATAGATGGGATGCTATATGGCGGTCACATGTGACACGTGTAAGGTGGGAGAATGTGGCACAAACAATATTATGTCAGTACATATGTAACATAGGACAGTATAGATCAGGCAGTGTGTGGGATGACATGAGGCAAGAGGCTTCTGGAAGTGGGTCATGTAAGGCAGTAGGTTTACAGTATTGTGTGACCAAAGATATAAGGTGTGCAGGGCAAAGGGGGGCACGGGGCCCTGTATATAGTATACAGAGAGATAGATAGATAGATAGATAGATAGGAGATAGATAGATAGGAGATAGATAGATAGATAGTTAGATAGGAGATAGATAGATAGATAGATAGATAATAGATAGGAGATAGATAGATAGGAGATAGATAGATAGATAGATAGATAGATAGGAGATAGATAGTTAGATAGGAGATAGATAGATAGGAGATAGATAGATAGATAGATAGATAGATAGATAGATAGATAGATAGATAGGAGATAGATAGATAGATAGATAGATAGATAGATAGATAGATAGATAGATAGATAGATAGGAGATAGATAGATAGGAGATAGATAGATAGATAGGAGATAGATAGATAAATAGTAGATAGATAGATAGATAGATAGATAGATAGGAGATAGATAGGAGATAGATAGATAGATAGATAGATAGATAGGAGATAGATAGATAGATAGATAGATAGGAGATAGATAGATAGATAGATAGATAGATAGATAGGAGATAGATAGATAGATAGATAGATAGATAGATAGGAGATAGATAGATAGATAGATAGATAGATAGATAGATAGATAGGAGATAGATAGATAGATAGATAGATAGATAGATAGATAATAGATAGATAGATAGATAGATAGATAGATAGGAGATAGATAGATAGATAGATAGATAGATAGATAATAGATAGATAGATAGATAGATAGATAGATAGGAGATAGATAGATAGATAGATAGATAGATAGAATAAGGGATGAGTGTAGCTCAGGCATAGTAAAGGTACAGGTAGAATACACAGTGCAGAATGTAATCTTCTACATCATTGGCAAAGTTGTTTGTGTAATAAGTATGCAATAAATATATACATATTAGGAAACAATTTTATATATATATATATATATATATATATATATATATATATATATATATATATGTTTGTGTGTGTGTGTGTGTGTTTTCAAGTGTGCATCATGTGAGCACACAATGCCCGGGCAGGTATAGCTCTGAGGTGCCATCAGCCACTCCCATTCATCTAATAATCAGGGTATGGACATTTGGACATTTATGAGATATGGGAGTAATATTATTATATGCTCTGACTGTATATATATATATATATATATATATATATATATATATATATATATATACAGGCGTGCCTACACGCACACGCGTGCTCACACGCCCAATGACTGCCATCCATGTCTCTTCTATTGTTCTCAAGAACCCCCACCCCCATGTTCCTGTAGGTACCAGCTGCAACTGGGCAGGGTGTTTGTGGTATCAGTCTGTGCAGTGTCTGCATTTTTATACCTCATCCCACCCATCCATACCAAGTATCTATCTCCTATCTATCTATCTATCTATCTATCTATCTCCTATCTATCTATCTATCTCCTATCTATCTATCTCCTATCTATCTATCTATCTATCTATCTATCTATCTATCTATCTATCTATCTCCTATCTATCTCCTATCTATCTATCTATCTATCTATCTATCTATCTATCTATCTATCTATCTCCTATCTATCTATCTATCTATCTATCTATCTATCTATCTATCTATCTCCTATCTATCTATCTATCTATCTCTCTTCTATCTATCTATCTATCTATCTATCTATCTATCTATCTATCTATCTATCTATCTATCTATCTATCTATCTTCTATCTATCTCCTATCTATCTATCTATCTATCTCCTATCTATCTATCTATCTATCTATCTATCTATCTATCCGTCCATCCTTCCATATGGCAGTACCAGAGAGCACCAAGGACACACACACCATCCTTTCACCCCCCTCCCCCATTTTCTGTCCTTCTCATTGCTGCATTGTAAGATGCATTCAAGTCCCAGATGGGACTCCCCTGGGATTTCTCTTTCCATCCCTCCACCTTTCTCTGCACCTTCTTCCTCCTCCTCTGCTACAACAGTGTAAAAAAATAACCCTAGCTGCCTCCTTATTAACCCTTCCCTTCACCAAACAATTTCTATATAAAAAAAAAAGAAAGAAAAAGAAAATAAGATGGCGGTACTTACAGTCACCATGCTGAGGGAACGTAGGTTGGATCCTGTAGATTTTCGGTTGCGTCTCTCTTGTCGTCGGGTTCCTTTCCTCAACGTTCTGGCGTCCGAGGTGCGCCTGCCCACCCCGCCGCTCCCTTGCCCCCTCCCGGCGGCCGTCACGGGATCGAGACAAGAAACCGGAGCGTGAAAAAACAAATAATAAGAAGAATAGAAAAAGCTTCAAGCTCTATGAGAATGGTTTCCCAGCTTCTTACAAAAGGAAAAAAAATCCAAAAATATTTCAAAAATGGTAGAAAAAGATCCCAAAATAGATATATCTATAGATAGAAAAAAATGGTCTTGGTGAAAGTGCTGTGCAGGCCGTTTGGGGTTGGGGGGGTGGGGGTCTTTGTCTGGAATGAAAAGGAAGGGAGGGGGCGCAAGATTTTGGAGACAAGGAATAAGAGAAAGGGAAGAGGGAAGAGTCTGATGTTATTGGTAATGTCTTAATCCCAAAGTAGCGTCACCTTACTCTCCCTTCATGTGAGCGCTGTGATCCCCCTCTTCACATTTATATATGGCACTGCGGATGGTGCGGCTCTCTCCGTTATTGGCTGCCAGGAGAGGGAGGGGGAGGGAGGAGGAGAGGATGAATCTCACCCTCCTCTCTTCTTGTGATTTTGTTCCCTTTCTCCTCCTTTTCTTTGCTCCAGGCCCCCTGAGTAGAGGGACATAGAGGAGGGGACGGTCACACCTGCCAAGCTGCTCCTCTATGTCTCCATCACTCAGTGCCCCCATCCTATGTATCTGCCTCTCATCTATCCCTGGAAGTCACCCATGTGCCAATCATCCCCCCCCCCCTCTTTATCCTATATCGCTCCCCATGTATCCTCTGTCTCCTATTCATTGTGGTCCATTGCTCTGGTCCTATATGATTCCCTTGTCAGGAGTGGAAAGGCTGATGTAGCAGAGCTGATGTGGCGGAGCTCTGCAGTGCTATAATGTGCTGTATATCACTAATAGCCGTGGCATGGTGTGAGTCCATACTATATACATTGTTATACTATAGTAGTAACACCATCATATTGTGCAGCGCTGTACTGAGAATTCCTGTACCTACTGCGGCCCACCTCTCAGGGTCATTGTCATGTTGTCTTCCAGGCACATCCGGTGCTGCAAATATATCTAAGTTATACATCACTTTTAGTGTTCAGGTGAAATCCACCATTATGTGATAGCATGTACCAAGAATATGCCTGGAGGAAGGAAGGAAGGGAGGAAGGAAGTGAGGAAGGGAGGGAGGGAGGAAGGAAGGAAGGAAGGAAGGAAGGAAGGAAGGTAGGAAGGAAGGAAGGAAGGAAGGAAGGAAGGAAGGAAGGAAGGAAGGAAGGAAAGAGAGAAGGAAGGAGGGAGGGAGGGAAGGTGGAGGGAGGGAGGAAGGAAGGAAGGACGGAAGGAAGGATGGAAGGAAGGAAGGAAAGAGAGAAGGAAGGAGGGAGGGAAGGTGGAGGGAGGGAGGAAGGAAGGAAAGAGGGAGGGAGGGAGGGAGGGAGGGAGGAAGGAAGGAAGGAAGGACGGAAGGAGGGAGGGTGGAGGGAGGGAGGAAGGAAGGAAAGAGGGAAGGAGGGAGGGAGGGAGGAAGGAAGGAAGGACGGAAGGAGGGAGGGAGGGTGGGAGGAAGGAGGGAGGGAAGGAGGGAGAGAGGAAGGAAAGAGGGAAGGAGGGAGGGAGGAAGGGAGGGAGGAGAAAGGAAGGAGGGAGGAAAGAAAGAGAGGAGGTAAGAAACTAAGAGAGGGAAGGAGCAGGGAGGGAGGGAGTAAATAAGGAAAGAAGGAAGGAGGGAAGGATAGAAGGAAGATTGGAAGGGAGGAAAGAAGGAAGGAAGGAAGGAAAGAAGGGATGAAGGAAGGTGGGAGTGAAGGAGGAAGAAAGGAAGAAGGAAGGGAGGTGTGAGAGAGGAAAGAAGAAAGGGAGGGAGAAAGAAGTAAGGAGGGAGGGAGGGAGGCAGATAGGGAGGAAGGAAGAAAGGAGGAAGGAAGCGAGGAAGGAAGAGAGGTGGGAGAGAGGAAGTAAAGAAGGAGTGGTGGAGGAAGGAAAAAAGAAGGGAGGAGAAGGAGATGAAGGAAGGAAGAAGAGTGGAGGGGGCAAGTGGAGGAAAAATGATGGAAATGAGATGGGAGGAAATGGAGGAAGGAAGAAGGGAGGAAGAAAAGAGAAAGAAGGAGGGAAAGAAGAACTGAAGAAGGAGAAATTGTGAAGGAACGGAGGAAGAAGGGAGGGAGGAAGTAAGGAGGAAGGGAGGAAGTAAGAAAGATGGGAGAAATGGAAGATGAAGAAATGTGAAAATGGGTTAAAAAGGAGGGAGGGGAGGTAAGAGGAAAATAGTCAAGGAGAGGAAGAAGGATTAAACAAAAACATGAAGAGAGAGGAAAGGGGAAGTCAAGGGAGAGGTAAGAAGGGAAATAAAAGGAAGGAGAAAAAAAAGGAAGGACGGATACTATGACACTATGATAAGAGATGTGCTGAGATTGTCACCCTCCTGCTGGTATTGTATAGAAGACAATGTACAGGCCCATACAGTGCGGGGGGTGGGGGCGCTCTATTCACCTTCCAGCTGTAGCTCTGTCACTATGTATTGTCATGTCCAGCACCTGCCACTCCCTCTCTCCTATATCCTCCGTCCTTACACAAGATGTGGTGTAAACCATTATCTGACATCTGGTCATCATGTACATCCTCCACTCTATAGATAAGCTGTGTAAAGCCCTGCAGGCATGCTGGTCCTTGTAGTGTCACACCCCAGTCATTGCATATGTTCACAGATCCACTAACTGGTCAAACTGGGTAATAAAGTAAATGCACTCAAGGTCTGTAGTGACCCCTGGATATAACGTGTATGGGGGTCCCCTGCCTGTGGAGGAAGAGAAATGGGAAATAATCCTGCAGCCTACTGGGAGTTGTAGTGTCACAACATCCACGACCCGCAGGTCACTACTCTGTATAACATGGACTGATTTCTATTTGCTGCTCTCCACTGTCCATGGTACTGAACATGGAGTCTCGGGGCTGTACCATGTGATCCCTATAACTTGTGCCGCCCAGGTCTATTACAGGGGTCCTCAGGTATCTGGTGGCAGCTGGTGATAGTGCCCTCTTTCTGCCACATTGAGGTAGTGTAACCAGTGGACTTGCAAACTTTATCTCCAGGAAAAGCAATAACTGAAAAGGAAAGATACCAGATGCGGCTACATTGTGGTACATGGAAGAACTCCGCCTACATCTAAAGGTAAAACTGGGTCAATCAGTGATGATTGCCGCAATGTCTGGGTCTCCTTTCAAAAAGAAAGAAATACTATGTCTAGCAGGGCCGGCGTCAGCTCAGAGTTTACCTAGGCAAGTGTTGGGGCCGCAGCGCCTCCAAGGGCACAGAGAGGGAGAGGGGCCCGATTTTCTGATGTGCAACCCGCTCACTGTAGTGCAGGGTGCATGCTAAACAACAGAAGACACAGGAGACGGAGCAGAACCTGTGAGCATCCGGCACAGAGGAGGGGTTGAATGACCAGATCACATGACCCGCAGGTCCTCAATACTACAGTGTGGCGATGGACAGGTAATGTATAAAGGGCTGCAAGGACATCGGTAATGATGCCATGCAGCCCTTGTTGAACGATAATCGGGCTGTGTAACAGGTCCAGTAAACAAGCGCCGATCTGCCAATCTGTTATTATCAGGCCTTCATCGGCCTGTGTAATACTACCCTTAAGGGAGAAGGAATATTGTTTACTTAAAGGGATTTCCCTGGAAAAAGTATTGCTATCCTATCCACAGAATAGGGTCTGAATATTTATTTTTTCATGTAAAACTTTAATGCCTTGCTGCCCCTAATGCCCCTTTTAGTCTTATCAGCTCTTAACCGTGTCTCTACTGTTATATCCCTGTTGTATACAGCTCATGTACATATAGCAGCCAAGGCAAAACAAGGCAAACCATAATATATGTAAAACATGCCTCACCCTGAAACACGGGTGGATCACATACCGCCACATCGCGAAACACGTGAATTCTTAAATTGGTTGAAAGAATAATTGACCCTTTCCAGGAGGCCGGAGCGCAACACAAAAACAGCATAAAGCATCAGTAATAAATTCCCATTCTCCATAGGTGAAATGAGTCAGAATGAGATGATGTGTACCTACTGCATGGATACGTGATGCCAAAACTCATTACTACCGCCACAGTCCAATGAGGATGCGTCATATATGTCTAAAAAACAACAGATGTTTTACTTTCTCCATCCTTCCCATCCCATAGCTATACGTTAGCTCCAAAACGACTGGGCCAAAACCAAAGAAACATCTCGATACGGGAGCCAAATTTATATCTATATGCAAGTAGGATCCAGATTTCGCCTCCGAGTGGGATAAACTAGTGATGGTTCATCTGTCAAAAACAAACAAAAAAGATATTTTTTCTGAGGACTGATCCTTACATCCTGGATAGGAAGACGTATTCCAAGTTATGATTTATTTTTGGCTTCTTCTAAACAGGACACTTTCTCAAGTACTATAAAGACCCTCCACTCCTAAATGATCTGGCCTATGACATGAGATGCGCAAACCCTCCTCTTGTGGCAAGACCAATCAAAAACTGTTTCTCTAGGAACTGAGAAAAATTCCTCCAGATCACTTTGTCTTCGACATGAAAGTGAGTCCAGTGATTCAAGATCTCTAAATTATCCAGTAAAGAGCTCTAGAAGAAGTTTCCCCTAAACAAAGAGGCATTTGTTTCCCTAATTTTGCAGTTGTCAAACCCAGAGATCCAAACCCAGAGTAGATCCAAACCCAGAGGAGATCCAAACCCAGAGGAGATCCAAACCCAGAGGAGATCCAAACCCAGAGGAGATCCAAACCTAGAGCAGATCCAAACCCAGAGCAGATCCAAACCCAGAGGAGATCCAAACCCAGAAAGGATCCAACCCCAGAGGAGATCCAAAACTAGAGCAGATCCAAACCCAGAGCAGATCCAAACCATGAGATCAAAACCCAGAGGAGATCAAACCCCAGAAAGGATCCATACCCAGAGGAGATCAAAACCCAGAGCAGATCCAAACCTAGAGCAGATCCAAACCCAGAGCAGATCCAAACCCAGAGGAGATCCAAACCCAGAGGAGATCCAAACCTAGAGGAGATCCAAACCCAGAGGAGATTGGTGTCCGGTCATCGATTTGAATATCTGCTCAAGGTGGAACCTATCCAGTCGTCCATTCACAACATTCAGGACTCAGTAGCCAAGATCGATATAAATGATGAGCGCCCCAACGCTGAAGGTTTATAGAAGGCTTTTATGAACTGGGGTAGGACTTCATCTCCTGCCTCTCTTCCTTTTTGTATCACGTTAGGCCCATGCGCCATAACTTACAGCTACTCTCCAACTAAAGAGGATTTACATAATATATGTAAAACATGCCTCTCCTTGAAACTTGCACGTATCACATAACATACCGCCACATCGTGAGACATGTGAATTCTTAAATTGGTTGAAAGAATAATTAAACCTTTCCAAGAGGCAGGAGCGCAACACAAAAACAGAAGAAAGCATCAGTAATAAATTCCCATATTCTTGTATATAGGAGCAGTATTATAGTAGTTATATTCCTGTATATAGGAGCAGTATTATAGTAGTTATATTCTTATATATAGGGAGCAGTATTATAGTAGTTATATTCTTGTACATAGGATAAGTATTATAGTAGTTATATTCCTGTATATAGGAACAGTACTATAGTAGTTATATTCCTGTATATAGGAGGCAGTATTATAGTAGTTATATTCTTGTATATAGGAGGCAGTATTATAGTAGTTATATTCTTGTATATAGGAGCAGTATTATAGTAGTTATATTCCAGTATATAGGGGCAGTATTATAGTAGTTATATTCTTGTATATAGGAGGCAGTATTATAGTAGTTATATTCTTGTATATAGGAGCAGTATTATAATAGTTATATTCCAGTATATAGGGGCAGTATTATAGTAGTTATATTCCTGTATATAGGGGCAGTATTATAGTAGTTATGATGATTAGGTAGACTGGGTGGGGGAGCACTCCAACATATATTCTTATGCACCTGGGCTCTAATTGACAGACAACGCCTACTGTAGTGGGCTAAAGGTGGTACTCCGATGTAGCAATGTAATAAAACGGAAGAAAGACAAAGATCGGGCACTCACCGTTCAGAAGTCAGGTTCAGTTTAATGTGAATGCATATTCATGAGATGCAGGGAGGGGAGGTGAAGGAGCAGGCACGCTCTCACTAGACGAATACGCACGTTTCACGCTTAGCAGCGCATCTTCCGGTCATAAGCAGCGTCCACCCCATGGGGAGGTGCTTAAATAAACAAAGTGTAAGTGAAAAAAAGTGCAGTGAAAAAAACAACACAAATAGAAAAATCATCACAAAAATGCTGCATAATCATTTCTCTCATTTAGTCCCATAGGCCCAAGGGCATTGAGTCTGGAAATCCACAAAGTTTCTTGTTGCAATAGTGTCCGATGCCGGTCTCCTCCTCTGGGCGGCGTATTAACCTTTTCAAGACCACAATATTTGAGGCATTCAGTGTTGCCCTGGTGGCATTTTCTGACATGGTCAATTAGATGCGGAACACCCTTGCCCGTTCGTACCGAATAGCAATGTTCCTTGTATCTGATGGATAAGGCTCTTTTAGTTTTCCCAATATAAAATCGGCCGCAATCACATAGATCGCATAAATCACTGCTAAGAAAAGGTTGGCATATGTGCACGATACAGGCGTGCCCATAGCTGTGCCGACTTTCTGTTTATGCCATTTGTCACTGTATAAGAAGCAGTTATTAAGAATAAATCTGAGTGCCTCATTGACAAAATTCCTGAAAGCATCAGTCTGACCCGAGCCGGAGGAAACAATCGACAGCCTCCACACCCGCATCATGAGAGATGCGGGTGTGGAGGCTCTCGACATCCACCGACGCCAGAGCACAACCAGGGGTCCAAGTGAAGTCCTCAAGGGCTCTGACAAAGTCCCCAGTGTCCTTCAGATAGGAAGGTATGTCTTTCAAAAGGGGTCTGAGAGACCAGTCTGTAAAATTGGTGGGGTCACACACGGATACTGACCCCACCAATTTTACAGGAGGCAAGAGTTCCACTTTTTGTCCACCCATAGCCCCTGGAGGGCCTATTGATCAGTTTTGCAAGGTGGTTACAGAAGACATGAGAGCACTCATATACCCCAGAGCCAAAGCCAACCTCACCCATAGAGAACGCCCTGATCTTACCGCCCTGATCTTACCATCTGCAAAGCAGATAAAGGTGGCACGGCGGTGATCCTGTCCACTGAACAATACCTAAAAAAGCCGTCACGACAGTTGACTGGCACCAAGATTTATAAAGTACTGAGGAGTGATCCCACGTCTAAAATAAAGGACAATTTACGTACCTTATTATGAACACATGTGGCCCTGGGAGCTATCGACACTAAATTAGCCGAAAGACTACTACCAGATTCTCCACGAGCACCCAAGTGGCATCACTTACCTAAAATCCATAAACGGCTGGATAATCCTCCCGGTGGTCGGCTATTGGTTTCGTCACAGAGGGGATCTCCCAATTTCTACACTGGTCCCTCAGACCCCTTTTGAAAGACATACCTTCCTATCTGAAGGACACTGGGGATTTTGTCAGAGCCCTTGAGGACTTCACTTGGACCCCTTGTTTGGGGTGGAAGTGAAGAAGAATTTCATGGCTTTGTCCAATACCTGGTCAATATGGCCTTCACCAAAGTTTTTGGAGGCGATTGCCTCGAGTTCTTGGATGTTTTGGTTGAAATAAAAAAAGAGAGTTTAGTGACATCAGTCTTCAGAAAACCGCAAGCTTGCAACACATTGTTGCATTATGAAAGCTCACATCCGATACATACACGCAAAGCCATACCTTATAGCCAAATACTAAGGTTGAAGAAAATTAATAATACCGAGACAGGCTTCGAGAGACAAGCTGATGATTTGGAGCAGAGGCTGGTGAACAGACAGTACCCAAGAAGGATAGTTTGGGAGGCTCGTGAGAGAGCTCGCCTGTGCAGCAGAGCGGAGCTCCTAGCCGGTACGAACAAAGTAAAACAAGAGACTTTTAACTGGTTCAACTTCATCTTTACGAACTCACCTATGAATGAGTTCATCAACAGTACCATTAGGAGACACTGGCACCTTATCGAGCAGGACCCAGATTTGAAGGATAGAGCTACCTCTAAACCCCTTATATCGCATCGGAGGAACTACACTCTGAGCGATATCATCAAGCCCTGATCCTCAACCACTTCAACCAATTGGCTTAAGACGGCTCTCCCCGCCAGAAACAAGAAGCGTGGGCAATGTCTATACTGCCTGCAGATGCTCACCACAGCCTTTGTGTGTCTGAACGGCTGTGAGCTGTCGATCAAAGACTTCATCACATGCAAAACATCATTTGTGATTTATGCGATTTGTGTTTTTTCACTTACACTTTGTTTATTTAAGCACCTCCCCATGGGGTGGACGCTGCTTACGACCGGAAGATGCGCTGCTAAGCGTGAAACGTGCGTAGTCATCTAGTGAGAGCGTGCCTGCTCCTTCACCTCCCCTCCCTGCATCTCATGAATATGCATTGACATAAAACTGAACCTGGCTTCTGAATGGTGAGTGCCCGATCTTTGTCTTTCTTCCGTTTTATTATAGTAGTTATA